>NC_050462.1:28761240-28961240 GCF_903995425.1 Onychomys torridus | reverse complement strand
TGAATGGATTTCCCAAGGGAGTCCTTTTATTCTATAGCTGTAATCTCTTGGTACTACTGGTTATTCTTTAGCTCAGCCATGGGCTGGTTGTTAATCACATGGGCACAAACACCATTGCCACCAATGAGAAACAAGATGGAATGATGTTTGTGATATGCTGACTATGTGTACACAAAGGCACCTGTATCCTAGATGTGCCAATTAGTTCACATACTGCAACCCACTTTTCCTTTTTGCTCTGTTTCCTGATCACAACCAGTTCCAGAATTTTCCTCCTTTTCAAGCTGAGTGGCACCAATGGTTACCAGCTAAGGGAAACCAAATATTCCACAGTCAAGTAGAGTCAATCAAAGTCTGCCTTTAACAGCTGAGACCACAGTACAGTCACACAATGGGGATTTGGTCTTCAAATTTGAAATATACATATTTCGGTTTCAAGGGCAAAGTTTGAAGTGGGCAGAGCAAACGAAAAGGATTTAGACAGCATAGAGTTGTATGCATTGCACATTTATAGTAACATTGTACGCTTACCTTCTGTTTATAGCCTTAAGTTCAGAATGACTTTTGAGAAATGTCTACTGTTTTCTTTCAAAATCTGTTGATACCTACTGGCTGAGTGTAATTTTATATGAAAACATACGAGTAGAGCCGGAGCCTATTTCTCTCTTTTGCTGTTCAGACAATGCCTTTCATAACCATATTGCCCACTACAAATGCCTAGTAAGTAGATTCTATAACCTGACAAAAAGACACAGTTGTCTTAGCCCTCGAGGCAACTTCCTGTCATAGCCACAGTTAGATGCAATGATATATTTCTCAGTTTTAAGTACCCAATAATTAGAACAGTTATTATTATAATCCGAACCTCACCTTTTCATTTTTAGTTTGGCTGAATGTATTTCAGGTCCTTGGAACAAAGGGAATTTAATTAGAATATGTATGAATTAGATGGGTTGGGGAAGCAGAGAAAAGAAAGGTCAAAGGTTTAGGAAAGGGGAAATTGCATTTTGTGAAATAATAATAGATGTTCAATTCATTCATTGCTACATCTTCTTAAAACTAAATATGATTGTGATTTTTATGATAACACTGAAGCAAACTCATATTTTGTTCAGGATGTATTTTATAAGAATATCCATGTACAAAAAAATCTACTTTTTAATAAATAGGGAAGGTCAAACCAAAGAGTGACAGATTTTTGTTTTTACATTGTTATCTCTGTTTTTTTTTTTTTTTTTCCCAAACAGGAAATTTAAGGTCTGGCTTTGTGAGAAGTAGGTAAAGAAAGCCTTTAGGAAATTATGTCATACTGAAAAGTCCATTTCGATGATTGGCATGCCCATTAGTACCTCCTGATTGAGGAAAATAATGGTTTAAAACCCTCTGTTCAACCCATCAGCTCAAATGCAAATCTCCACTATGCTTGGTGAATTCATTTAGATGTAAATTACAAACAATAAAAATCATAAACAACTCACAGTGACAGACAGGGAATAAACAGGTTTCTGTCTAGCACTCTGGAAGCCGTGGTTGCCTAGGAAAATTTAAGCTAAGAGATTGCCACATCATTGAGATCAGGCTTCACAGGTGACAGATGGCAGAAAATCAATAGCTGATCAGAGAATAGCACTTGGCATTTTGTCCTGTGGGTGGGAGGAGATAAGTATTTAAATTTTAGGGGAAAAAAATAACCCTAGTGCACGGACAGGATCTGCATACAGACTGAGAAGGCAAAGCAAATGTTCAGCTCATATTGATAAACCTGTAGAAAATGCTGGGTCTCCTAGTTATACAGTCTCCTCTGGTAGTAAGGATGCTAAGAACTGCTTTAGTTGTAAAACTTGACCCTCCATCTTGTTAAGATGGGAAGCAGAAATTGCACAATATTTGGAATAAGGTCTTGAAGGTGGAATTTAAAGTGAAATTCTCATATATTTACATGTGACCAAAAATATCCTGGATTTTTGTGCCCATCAGCTTCACCTATGTTGTCCTTCTCCAAATTTCACTGGCTTAACCACAGAAGTTATTTCTTACTCACATTAAGAAGCTGGCTAGATTGAAGTACCAAAAATCTGCCAGTCATCCTTGATAGCTCCTTATCTAGTATCGTGCAATCTTACTTATGTTTCCTCTACCAATCAGCATATCTACTCATCTCCATCACAGGTGCTTTGGTATCCAGAGATACTCTTCTTCTTGGAAAAGAGCAAAGAATGACCCCTGGTGGTAGTCTGTTTCCAGTCCTGCCCTTTAATGATGTCCCTGCTAAGCACCCAAGTGGATTTCTTCGAGGCAAATCCTCCATGATACTTCTGTTTCAAAGCCCCAGTCACTGTTAAGAGTGCTATTAAGAAATCCTTAGGTTGTCTTGCAAAGCTCTGCATGACCAACATTCCAGCTGCAGGCTGTCTTTGCTTCATCCTTGCTTTTTCCACTGCATCTCTCCACAGGGTTTTCAAGTTCACAGGCATTGCTAGCTGGGTTGTGCTGCAGTCTTCCCTTCCCACATGTCCCATCCATTAGCAGGTCCAGATTGACTTAGCATCCTATGAAAAGTCAGGTTCTCAGACAGTCCTTCCTTTCCGCGAGGTCAAGTACCTTCATTCTGTGACACTGTGGGCTTCCTCTGATTCTTTCCTTGGGCACATAAAACAAACACATGCATTGACTTTTGAAATTTACTGGATTTATGACTCTGTCTTTTGTTTTTCTCCTTAGCATGAATTAAATAATTTCTTTAGAGGCAAGAAGGATCTCACAGTCCACCTTGAAATCTTTTGCACTTTATAAATAAAGCCCTTCTTAAAATCCCTATAGAGGTTGAGCTGATATTGGAAGTCTCTTCAAGCCAGATAGATATTCAGTGGAATCACGGCCATGAAGCTAGACCATTGTATTTATTGTGAAATAAATTTTCTCAAAGAGCATTTTGGTAACAATTAAGACATAGTAGTGAGCACAAATAACATATAAGTAGGCATCTTCTTCTCTTCCAATAGTGCTTTTCTGCTTAGTAACAGGGGACAAATTAAAACAGATTTAGCTTAGTAGAATCCTGCATCTCCTGGGCTCGCCACTGGATTGTGAAAGCAACCCCTTGGGAACATTTTGAATTGTATGAGGAATCAAGCAGAAAGTAGTCTTGTCTGAGAGTTTTTAGGTACCCAGCTATATTAAACTCCTTTATCAATTAGCATGAAGCTTTTTAAAAAATATATGCTTCTTGTGAGGGCTATTGTAACATTGATCAAAGTTCATTGAATACGGCAGTTTATGAACACTTTCTGTGTCTGCATTTTAACACCCAAGCAATAGATCTTTCCTTAAGATGAACAGTTAGCTAAAGAAAAAATTTAAATTCTATCATTTATCAATTATCCATCTATCTTTCTGTCTATGTGTATGAGTATTTTGTCTACATGCTTATCTGTACACCATGTGTGGTCCTGGTACCTGCAGAGACCAGAAGAGGGCTTTGTATCCTTTGTAACTTGAGTTACATACAGTTGTGAGCAGCCTAGTTGTGACCTCGGGTCATCTGGAAGAACAGCTGGTGCTCTTAGCCACTGAGCCATATCTCCAGCTCCCAACTATTTTTTTTTTTTTTTAAACAGGAAAGACATTAGAAATTTATTCTCTGATAGTTCTGGGGTCTAGAAGTTTAAAATACTTTTTAAAACAATGACAACACTAGAATCGATTTTAGTTTGTATTTGACTGTCAAGAGACATCAAGAAATACTGTGTTTTCCATTTTATCTCCACTGACTTTTCCAATGCAGATTTTAAAAAGAATTATATCTATTATTATTATTATTATTATTATTATTATTATTATTATTTATTATTATTAGCTCATGTGCCATGGTGCCCTTGCGAGGTCAGAGGACCACTTTGCAGAGTCTATTCTCTCCTTTTCCCTTTAATGCTGAGCTGGCTAATTTTATGTAAACTTGACACAAGGTTGTAATAGGAAACATAAAAAGGTCTTATTAATGAAACCAAACCTGAGACCAGTTATTGTGGTGAATGCTGGAAGATCAGAGAAACAGAACAAGCCACAGCTATCTCACCTTGCTAGTTCCTCAGGTGATCCTGTTTCCTCAGGCTGGAAGCTTCTGAGTCCTCCTCCACATGAATCTCAACTGAACTGTGTTGCTCCAAAGCTTAACTAACTACATGCTTTTTCCTCTTTAGTTCCTGGTCCTCATGTCTTATATACCTTTTTCTTGCTGCCCCTACTCCCTGGGATTAAAGGCATGGGTCACCATGCTTAGCTGCTTCTAAAGTGGCCTTGAACTCAGAGATCTGGCTAGCTCTGCCTCCCAAGTGCTGGGATTAAAGGTGTGTACCACCACTGCCCAACTTCTGTTATGGCTTACTCTTCCCATTTTCTAGCCACCATTTCTGGCTCTGTTCTAGTGGCTGTCTGTTCTCTGACCCCAGATATGTTTATTTCGGGGAACACACAATATTTCAGGGAACACAATACCCACCACACAAGGTAGAGGATGAAGAAGGGAATCTAAATTGAGAAAATGCATCTGTAAGATCAGGTTTTGGGCAAGCCTGTGGAGCATGTTCTTAATGATTGATGGGGGAGGGCCCAACTCATTGTGGGTGGTGCCACCTGGGCTGGTGGTCCTGGGTTCTATAAGAAAGCAGGCTGAGCAAGCCAGTTACCAACATCCCTCACAGCTTCTCCAGAAGCTCTTGCCTCCTGATTTCTGCCCTGACTTCCTTCAGTGAAGAACACTGACGTGGAAATGTAAGCCAAAAAACTCTTTGCCCTCTCTCTAACTTTCATTCATGGTGTTTCGTTACAGTGATAATAGCCATAACTAAGACATTTGGGGTCCAGAAATCCAACCTGGGTCGTCGAGCTGGCAGAACAGGCATTTTTAACTGCTAAGTCATCATCTTATTCAGTTCAGTTTTATTTTTTTCCCCAATACAAACATAGCAGAAATATGAAGAAAATTTAACTTCAGAGAAATTGTATGTGCTAAGACATGGCTGTGTAAAGAAGATGATGCATGCCAGAAAAGCATGTCTTTAACATGCAGACCTTTCCGTTCTCATGCTCTGCTGGAAGGTGATGAGTTAGCCATTTAGGGGCAGAGGCAAGTAACAATGGTTAAAGAGGTTTCCAGTCCATCCTATGCTGACAATTCACTTGACAGCTTTCTCCAACATTGGCTTCTATGATACATGACTCTGCATTTTTTTCATGGTAAGCTGAATATGCAGTTGACTAACTTTCTAAGTACACAGCCAGAAGGTTCTTGTTCAAGAAAAAAAAAAAAAGCATGTAAAGGCAGCAAAATCTTTAATTGGTGCTTTTATTTAAGCAGCTGTCTTTCTGGAGCTAGCCTGGGCCCCAGAGACCCTGCTTAATGTTGCACTCAGGATTCCTTGCAAGCAGCTCCCTGCTACCCTCTCTCTAGGGGTAAGAGTGGTATGTTTCCTTCAATTAACCTCCTCTTTTAAGCAAAACTGTGTGAAAAACTCCTCGTGTGGAATGCCATCTTGTTTACAGAGCTGAAGGAGGTCCTGGCTTCCATTCTCGCTCTTGCTTCTTAACCTACAAGCTAATGGTAGACAGAGTTCAGCCTTTGAACCCGGCAGATTGCAGAGTGCACCGTGTTATTATCCCACCCTCCTTTTTTACTGTAGAGTGCTTGCAAGAAAAAGCTTTCACCAAATGCACTCATTTCTTCTGCCTTTTTGACAGGTAAAGAACACTTTGAGTATTCTATAAATCATGTCTCTGGGTGCTAAATCACATTGATTTAGAAAAGGGTTTCAGGGAGTCAGCGGATTTGAAGGGTCGGTTCTATTCTGCTGTTCTGAAGTGCAATATTATTACTTCACAGGCCTGATCAAATCTGTCTTGTTTTAAAGGTAATTAGCAGAAAATTTGTTTTCAAACTGCCCTTTCCCTGTCCCAAACATCCTTTAGCAATGTATAATTTGGGTATCAGCTTGATGGGCATCACCTGCGAGTTCTTTAGAAACAGAATCTCTGCCCCTGGGCTGGTACGCTGGTTGCATACAACTTCCAGGTGAATCTTAGGTTGGCTGAAGTTTGCAAAGGGCTGATCTTTGCTAAAGAAGCAACTGTCCATAGTAAATGGTTAAGACTGTAGACTGTGGAGTCAAATGTGCTCGGGAGACTTAGTCAGCAGTGAGTCTTTGGGTAAGTTACCCCTGAGGCTGAAGTTTTCCAAAAGCATTGGTAGACTTCATCATTTAAATGAGGTAGTACACATGAAATGTTGACAGTTGTACTTTGTACATAAGTAGGAATATATATCATTCTCTAGTATGCAAAGATCCTGTGAAAATATGTAGCAATGTTTCCAGGACTGTGAGTATTTGTAGGTTATTTCAAGTCAACCCAAAGCATTAAGAAAACAGAGAAATCAGAGGAAAGACCTTTTCAAATAAAATTTTGTCTTTGAAAAATTCATTCATATGTAGAATTCATTCTGATTACTCTCACCCCACCCCCCCTCACATTGCCTTCCCAACCCTGTGTACCTGCTCCTCTTCCCTATAAGTCCCGGTCCCACATTCATATTCTTTATTTTGTGTCCCACTGAGTTTAATAAGGACTGTCTGTATACAATGGATGTGGAAATAGCCGCTGGAGCATGGTAGGCTCACAAATAGCTACACAACTGAAGACAATGAATCCCTTACTTTAGTATCCATCAATGTAGCCAATAGCTCCCTAGGAAAGGCATTTTGAGCTCTCCCTATCCATGACTGACTGTTAACAGGTCCACGGTTGTGCAGGTCCATGTAGCCACCCATAGCTACTGTGAGTTCCTGGTTGCAATGTTTGTCCCATGTGCAGAAGATAGCATTCCACAGCCCTCCTCCCTGTCATCTGGTTCTTACTCTCTCTTGGCCACCTCTTCTCTGATGTTCCCTGAGCCTAGCTGGAGAGATAAGAGATGCCAGAGAACTCTTTGAAGTGTAAGTAATGTTTTAACCAAGAATTGCTTTATACCAGCATTCCTTAAAATTCGTATGGATTTGAAAACAAGGTCATAAAAGGAATGTGAGAAAAAACAAATTAATGTTACAATTGCTGCTCTAAGATCCTTTGTATGTTTGAACACACGTTTTGTACTTTACCATCATCTCTTTCCTTCATTCAAAGTATTCTTTGGGTTCTTAGAAATATTACAAATGCCTGCTTACTGTCTACATTGCAGAGATTTCTTCATACAGAGAATTCTAGAATCTAGAAGTGTGACTTCGTTAAGATAGTTCTTTAATTATGGTTTTTGCTGACCTGTTTACTTGATACTTCATATAGAGTTTAAAAAAAACTTGTTATTTCTCTCAAAAGTATGTACAGAAATCTAATCAGGTATATTTTCAATTTAGGATCAATGTGGAGCAAATTGATATCTTATAAATATTATTTTTTCTGATCCACAAGCATGGTAGAGAATACCATACCTATAGGTTTTTTAAATTATTTCAGTAATCATAATATAATTAGTGTATCTAACATAATTTATACATTTTTTCCCAGTACATATTTGAAACGCTGTATAAATGTAATGTATCATTTTTATTTTCTAGTTATTTTCCCCCTCATTTGCAAATGAGGTCCTTCTACCGTCTTGAACTCATTTATTTGCTCAAGTGTATATTTCTCTGTAGGTTACTTCAGATTTTACAAAAACAAAAACAAAATAAAACAACAAAAACCCCAGGAAGACACTTTAAATTTTTAAAACTTTTACTTTTAAAAAATTTCCAATGTGTATTTTTTCCTGGTTCACTGGATTGCCTAGGATGAGTAGCAAATACCTAGTCTGTCTTTTTAGTGTCCTTAGATTTAAAAAATAAAAAAATGTCTCCCATTAAGCAGAATGTTAGATATAAATATTGATTTGTTTATTTACTTTTTTAAAAGTTGTTTACATTTATTTATGTTGAATTTGTTCTCCTGCCATAGGGATTTTTTTTTTCTTCAGCTTCTTCTGAGGTATCTTTTCTTCTGGGAAACCTGCTCTGTTGGCTTATGAAAGATGTGTCCCTTCTCAGTAAGGATCATCTCATTGCTGCAGGGGAGTTCATGCACAGGTTAATCCAACCATGAGCTCTGTAAATTTCAAGGCGTACCTTAGCACCTTGGGGCTCTCTTCACCTGGAGGTGCTGAATGACTAGAGAATCAACACTTATACCCTTCAGTTCATCGTGGCTCTCTACATTTTCAGCATGTGCAGCAAAAATCCAGCTTTTCTGTGACACTGACCTTGTGTCTTATACCACTGTAGCATGCTTGTCAAAGACTTAACAGGTAGCACATGTATATAACTGAATATATGGCATATTTGTCTTCCTAGGTGTGGGTTACCTTACTCAGGATGATTTTTTTTTTCCTGCTCCACTCATTTACATGGGACTTACATTAGTTATTTTTTAAATGGCTGAGTAATAATCCACTGTGTAAATGTATCATATTTTGTTTATCTGTTCATCTATTTGGGGGCATCTAGGTTGTTTCCATTTTCTGGCTATTATGAAAAGACCAGCAATGAACACGGTTGAGCAAGTGTCTCTGTAGTAGGATGAAGCATCCTTTCAGTTTATGTCAAAGAGTAGTACAGCTGGATTGTAGAGTAGATTCCTCATTTCCCATATTCCTGAGGACCTGCCATACTGAATTCCATTGTGGCTGTCCGAGTTTGTACCCAACCAGTAACTGATGAGTGTTTTCCTTACTCCACATCCTTGCCAGCATGATCTGTCAACTTGTTTTATCAGTCATAGCCATTCTGATGGGTATAAAATGAATTCTCAAAGTAGTTTTGATTTGCATTTCCCTGATGACTAAGGATATTGAATATTTTTGTAAAGCATTTGTCAGCCATTTGAGTTTTCTTTTGATAATTCTGTTTAGATTTATATCTCATTTTAAAATTGGGTAATATGTTTTCTTGGTATCTAGTTTTTTGAGTTCTTTATGCATTTTGGATAATAGATCTATCAAACGTATAGGGGTGAGAATTTTTCCCATTCTGTAGGCTGCAGCTTTGTCCTTTGCTGTGCAGAAGCTTTTCAGTGTCATAAGGTTCTGCTTATTAATTGTTGTTTTTATTGCCTGCGCTCATGGTGTTCTGTTCAGAAAGTCTTTTCCTGTACCAATGAGCTCAAGACTGTTCGCCACTTCATCTTTCATCAGATTCAGTGTATCTGGCCTTGGTTTCAGGTCTTTGAATCATTTGTAGTTTTGTACAAAGTGATAAGTATGGATCTATTTGGATTCTTCTTCATGAAGCATTCCTGTTTGACCAGCACCATTTGTTGAAGAAGCTGTTCTTTTTTCATGTGTGTATTTCTGGCTTCTTTATTAAAAACAAAGTTACATAGGTTTGTGAACTATATTAATTCTATTGGTCCATGAGCATAGGAGATCTTTCCGTCTTCTGATATCTTCAATTTTTCACTTCAGTATGAAGGCTACTAATGTTTTCTGTATTGTGTCCTTCTATTTTGCTGAATGTGTTGATCAGTTGTAGGAGTTTCCTGGTAAAATTTTTAGAATCAGTTACATATATAATCATCATCTTTGTGCTGGATAGTTTTATGTTAACTTGAGACAGGCCATAGTTATTTGAGAGGAGGGAGCTTTGAGCAAATGCCTTATGATCTACCAGACTGCAAGAAGGCCTTTGGAGCATTTCTTAATTAGTGGTTGATGGGGAAGGACCCAGCCCATTGTGGATGGTATCACTCCTAGGCTGGTGATTCTGGATGCTATCATGAGACTGAGCAAGATATGAAGAACATGCCAGTAAGCAGCACTGCTCCATGCCTCTACATCAAATCCTGTCTCCAGGTTCCTGCCTTATTTGAGTTTCTTTTCTGATTTCCTTCAGTGATGGACTATCATGTGGAAGTATAAGCAACAAAACAAAAAACAAAACAAAACAACAACAACAACAACAAAAAACCCCTTTCTTCCCCAACTTGCTTTAAGTCATGGTATTTCATGGTAGCAATAGTAACCCTAACTTAGACAATCTAGTTCGATTGATACTTTGAATTCTCCTCTTTGAATTCTCTTTGATCTCCTCCAGTTGTCTTACTGTTCTAGCTAAGACTTAAGTGCTGTACTGAACAGGAGTGAACAACCTTGTCTTGTTCCTGATTTTAGAAAAATTGCTTTGAATTTCTCTGTTTAAATTGATGTTGGCTGTGTAAATCATCTGTATTATTTTGAGTTGTGTTCCTTGTATTCCTTAGTCTCTCCATAACTTTTATTATGAAGGAGTGTTGGATTTTGTCAAAAGTCTTTTCTGCATCTAATGAGATGATCATGTGGATTTTGTTTTTCAGACCATTTATATAATGGATTACATTTACCAACTGTCATATGTTGAACCTTGATAAATGGTCATATGATCAAAAATACCTGGTCATGGTGGATGATCTTTTGATATATTCTTAGATTCAGGTTGCAAGCATTTTGAGTATTTTTGCAATTATGTTCTTCAGTGAAATTGGCCTGTAATTATTTTTGTTTTTTAAGTCTTTGTGTGGGTTGGGTATCAAAGTAACCATGGCCTTGTAAAAAGAATTGGGCTGTTCTTCTTATTTGTTGGAATAATTTGAGGAAAATTGGCATTACCTCTTCTGTGAAAGTCTGTTAGAATTCTATACAAAAACCAATCTGGCCATGGGCTTTTTTGGTTGGGAGACTTATTTACTGCTTCTTTTCCACTAGGGGTTATAGGTCAGTTTAAATTGCTTATCTGATCTCTAGTTAACTGTGGTAGTTGGTATGTTTTGAGAAAATGATCCATTTCTTTTAGACTTTCCTATTTGGTTAACTACTGGTTTTTAAAGTATGACTTTAGGGTTCTCTGAATTTCCTTGGTGCCTCTTATTAAGTCCCCCTTTGCATCTCTAACTTTGTTTTGTATCTTTTCTCTACACCTTTTAGTTAATTTGGCTAAGGGTTTGTCAATCTTACTGATTTTCTTCAAGAACCAACTTTTTATTTCATTGAATCTTTGTCATTTTTCTTTGTGGTTGTTTCTATTTTATTAATTTCAGTCCTGAGTTTGAGTGTTTCTTGCCATGTACTGCTTTTGGGTGTTATTCCTTCTTTTTGTTTTGGAGCTTTCAGGGGCTCTGTTAAGTTACTTGTATGAGATTTCTTAAACTACTTCTTGTTTGTGTATGTTATACATATGCATTTTCATTGAATTCTAGCAAGTCTTTAATTTCTGTCTTGACCTTTTTTTTTCTTTTCTTTTTCTTTTTTTATTATTATATTTGTGTTTTAATTTTACACATCAGCTATGGGTTCCCCTGTCCTACTCCTCCCACCCCTGTCCCCACCTTCCCCCCATCCCCTCCCCTCCATTCCCATCTCCTCCAGTGCCAAGACTCCCCTGGGGATTCAACTCAACCTGGTAGATTCAGAAAGACACAGGGATTGCCCAATGACAGAGAAATGGATGAGATCTACATGAACAACCTGGACGACAGTGGGGGTAATGAAGGGCAAGGTTTGAGGGAAAAAAAAGCTTAGGGGAGCAGCAGATCCCAGCTGGATCAAGAACAGAAAGGGAGAATAAGGAATAACAGACCATGATAAATGAAGACCACATGAGAACAGGAAGAGGCAAAGTGCTGGAGAGGTCCCCAGAAATCCACAATGATACATCCTCTGTAGACTGCTGGCAATGGTTGAGAGAAAGCCCGAACTGACCTAGTCTGGTGATCAGATGGCCAAACACCCTAACTGTTGTGCTGGAACTCTCATCCAATAACTGATGGGAGTGGATGCAGAGATCCTCAGCCTGGCCCCAGGTGAAGCTCCAGGAGTCCAACTATGGAGAAAGAGGAAGGACTGTAAGAGTGTGAATTGTTGAGAGCAAGATTGGAAAAGCTCAGGGACAAATAGCCAAACTAATGGAAACACATGAACTATGAACCAAAAGCTGTGGAGCCCCCAACTGGATCAGGCCCTGCGGGTAAGTGAGATAACTGAATAGCTTGAACTGTTTGGGAGGCACCGAGGCAGTGGGACCTGGACCTGTCCTTAGTGCATGAACTGGCTGTTTAGAACCTTGGGCTTACACAGGGACACTTTGCTCAGCCTGGAAGGAGGGGACTGTCTTGACCAACTTTTTTCATTCTGTAGCTAACTGTTCAGTTTCCATGAATTTGTAAGCTTTTTATTTCTGTTGTTGTTGATACCAGCATTAATCCATGGTGGTTAGGTAGGATGTAGGGAGTTATTTCAGTTTTCTGGTATCTTTCTTGAGACTTGCTTTGTGTCCAAGTATGTGGTCAATTTTGGATAAAGTTCCATGAAGTTCTGAGAAGATGTATTCTTTCGTGTTTGGGTGAAACAATCTGTAAATATTTGCCAGCTCCATTTGGTTTATGACATAATTTAGCCCCAGCTTTTCTTTGTTTAGTTTTGATCTGGTTGAGCTGTTTATTGGCAAGAGTAGGGAACTGAAGTCATCCACTGTTACTATGCGAGGGTCATTATGTGCTTTAAGTTGTAGTAATGTTTCTTTTTATAAACTTGAATGCCATTGTGCTTTGTTTGTAGATGTTTAGAATTGCAATAACCACTTGGCTGGATTTTTCCTTTGATGAATATGTTGTATGCAGTGTTGAATAGTGATGAGTATGTAATGTTCTTCCCTATCTCTTCTGATTAATTTTGGTGTGAAGTTTATTTTGTCAGATACTAAAATGGCTGTACAGACTTGCTTCTTGGGTTCATTTTCTTGGGATAGGTTTTCTCTTTTACCCTGAGGTAATTTCTATCCTTTATGTTAAAATATGCTTCTTGAATGCAGCAGAAGGATGATGGATCCTGTGTTCAAATCAAATCTGTTAGTCTGTGTCCTTTTATTGGAGAATTGAGACCATTGATTTTGAGAGTTATCAGTAAAGTAGTGTTTGTTGACTACTTTTATTTTGTTGTGGCAGTGGGTTTTTTTTTGTTTATTTGTTTTTTGCTTTTGTTTTTTTCCCATTCTTGATTTGATGGTCTGGGATTATTTATTCTTTGTGTTTTCTTGGGTTTTGTTAACTTCTTCAGGTTGCAATTTTTCTTCTACCATCTTCTACAGGGCTGGATTTGTAGATAGGTACTATTTAAATTTGGTTTTATCATGGAATGTCTCATTTTTCTCCAGCTATTATGATTAAAAGTTTTGCTTGGTATAGTAGTCTGGGCTGGCATATTTGGTCTGTTGGCATTTGTAGAACATCAGTTCAGGCCCTTATATCTTTTAGAATCTCCATTGATAAGTCAGGTGTTATGCTATTATGTCTATCTTTATATGTTACTTGGTCTTTTCCCCTTGAAGATTTTAATAGTCTTTATTTGCTCTGTACATTTAGAGGTTTTATTATTGTGTTTATGTGGGGTGTTTCTTTTCTAGTCCAGTCTATTCTGTATGCTTCTTGTACCTTCACAGGCAGCCCCTTCTACATGTTAGGAAAACATTCTTTTGTGATTTTCTTGATATTGTCTGTGCTTGGGGCCTAATTATTCACCCTCTAGTTCCTACTAGTCATAGATTTGATATTTTCATAGTGTCCCATATGTTCTGCATTGTTTTGAGCCTAATTTTTTTTTTTTTAGACTTAGATAACTTGGATAAAGAAAATGCTATTTCTTCTATCTTACCTGCAGTTCCTGAGATTCTGTCCTCCATCTCTTGTGCTCTGTTGGTGACACTTGTATCTGAGGTTCCTGTTCAAGTTCCTATTTTTTTGTGTGTGTTTCCTATTTTCCCTTGGGATATGTTTTCTTTATTCATTCTGTTTTTATTTTCATGTCTAGAACTGTTTTCTTCATTTTATTCCACTATTTGTTTTTGTTTTCCTGGATTTCATCAATAGATTTATTCACATCCTTTTCAAGGTCCTTGAGCCTATGCTAATTACTATTTTGAAATCCTTGCCTTGTGCTTCAGCCATATTGCCTTTTCAGGGCCTACTGTACTAAGGTTGATGGGCTCTAATGGAAACATATTGTACTGGCTGTTACTGTTTTTTTTTAACCCTGGTGTCTAGTCATCTGGTTTTGGAATAATTGTAATTCTAGGTGCTGTTATCTGGTCTTGGGTTTGTTGGATATGTGTTCTGTATGCTGTTTTCTGTTGCCCTCTTTGGATCTTAAGAGAATATGGTGGCTGTGAGTTGCTTGGTAGGGAAGGCTTCTAAGATCATGCCATGTGTGGCCACTGGGGATCTTGGGTAGAAGTTGTTTTTAGGTATTTGGAGCTAATACTAAATTCAAATAAAGATGGGGGGTGTGGTTGCTAGAGATTCCATAGGAGGGAGGAAAGCTGGGTGTGCCACCAGGATTTGTGTAGACCCTGACAATGGGGGCACAGAGGAATGTGAGGCCATTGAAGGTGGTCTGATACAAAACTGGGGATAAGACTGGGGGATTGGAATTGGAGGATAAGAAGGAGCGTGAAGATTGGGTTTCCATGATGTGCTTCATTATGGTCAAGCTTACTAACTGATTTCCCAATGATAGACCAACTTGACCTTTCTGGTATTTATTTTACTAGTCTTGAAGCTTTAAAGCTAATCAAATGATTTCATCTGCTATTTCTTTTCATATTAAAATATATATTAATTAAACTGAGTTTCCTAACTGAAAGTATACATTTTCTAAACAATTTCTAAAAGCTGCTCTTAAGCCAAGCAAAATGAAAGGTGACAATGATCCTTAATGTTTTGAAGAGTGGTAGTGCTTGAAATGGTCCATTTACATATATGACCATCCTACTTCTTTTAGAAATGAAAACTATATGGAGAGATGAGAGCTGTAAAGCATCTTGCTCCCAACTGACTTCACAACCTAGTGGAATAAACTAATCCAGTCACTACAGCGAGTAATCACATTTTCCATAAGTAGTGTGTTGTCATATCAGTAGAATACTTAAAAATCCATAGCCAATTGTATGACCCACCACATCCAGCTTGTTTGTCCACTTGATAGTTTCAATTCTTAGTCTTCAGCATCAACCTAAAGCTGAACATTAATTGTGAGATCTGAGTTTCAACTCCATAAAATCTTGAATTGATATTTTATTCTTCCTCCCTCCCTCCCTCCCCCTCCCTCCTCCTATCCTTCCCTCCCTCCTTCCTTCTCTTTTGCAATAGGGTCTCCTGCTTTCTAGGCTTGTCTAGAACTAGCCTAGATGAAAGGATAAGCTTGAACCTTGAACTTCCAATCCTCCTGTCTCTATTTCCCGAGTGCTATGTTTACAGGTTTGGGCCACCACATGGAGGGCTTAATGCTCACTAGGCACTCTCTCTACAAAATGGGAATGTAGCCCATTTACTGAAGTGCTTTATTTATTTGTTTGTTTGCTTGTTTGTTTGTTTTAGGGTTCTCTAGATATTCTTCAGTCATCTTCCAACTTTGAGAAGCTTTGTTTTCAAGGTAGTTATAGTAAGTCCTCATAACTGAAAGCACTTTTCCTGCCACACAGCCTTCAAATGCTGCAATGTTTTAGGAAAGCTCACTGACTCCCTAAACTGTTTGATTATTTTCCCCTTAAATTTTAGGTTTCACATTACTTGATCTGCACAATGACGAGCATTATCTCCCGCTGCGGACACACGTGTTTTCTCCTATGAGCAACTGGCCCCGCCCACAATGTTTATCTTCCTGGAACACCACATCTTCTGTTTTCCATAGTAAATTGATTTACATATTTATCGGGATGCTTTTCCCTTCCTCTTCCCATTTAGTTTCAATTCCCCTTGATTGGTTTAGCTAGCCTCCAGGCAAATGCAGCCTCCAAAGGGAAAACAGTACTTGAGTTTGCCAGAGCTTAGAAAATAAGATGAAAACTGTGAAGGCTTTCTAACAAAATGGAAGCTGCAGAGAAGGAAACATAACTACGGGGGTAGGGAATATTACACAGACAATCATGGGACTTAAAAAACAATGAGTGTTGGGTAGAAGTAGTTGTTATGAGCCACAAAGATAGATTTGAATTTTAAGCTGAGGAATTGGGTGATTATAGATGCAGAGGTAACACAAGTTCACATACACAGGAATCCCATAAAAACACAAAACTGGAAGCCACGATCTACATATAACAGACCTGCGTGTTCAAACGAAGAGAAAAACAAGTAAACATCCGGATTCAACATTATGCATTGTGAGATTAAAGGACATCTAAAGATGCTACTGAGAGTTTGTTTTGTGTTGGTCATTTGCTGCTGGGCACAACCCTACCTTTAAGAGTGGTTTCTTTCCCCAGTGAAATTCTACTTGAAGAAAACTTTTTTTTTTTTTTTTTTTATTAATTTGGTAGTGGTTATCAATTGGAGATAGGTTCTGGGTTAGGGTTGAGGGTTTGTGTCCAATTCTCCTGTCAGCACTGGGACCCCATCTGGCTGACACCCATGCAGGCCTGTGCATGCCACCTCAGTCTCTGAAGTTCATATGTGCATAGGTCCTGCCATGTTTAGAAGACCTTGCTTCCTTGGTATCCTACATCCCCTCTGGCCCTTGGGCTCTTTCTCTTCCGCAGAGTTTCTCTGAGGCCTGAGGGGGAGGGATTTGATGGAGACATCCCATTTAGGGCTGAGTGTTCCAAGGCCTCTCACTCTCTACATATTATCTGGCTGTGGTCTCTGTATTTGTTCTCATCTGCTGCAGGAGGAAGATTCTGTCACAATTGCCGAGCAAGGCACTGATGTGTGAGTAGAGCAGAATGGCATTGGGAGTCACTTTATTGCTACTTAAAAAACAAACAAACCAACCAACCCCATCTGAAGTTGTTGACATGATATTTTAGGTACAAGGCTATAAAAGTGGGATATTGGAGACAGTAATAGCATGGATGTATACATAATAGCTTCGTATAAGATTCTATAGGTGAAACAAGTGAACATTTTAAGGGATGATGAGGAAGAGGGATAAAAAGGAACTGCTATGATAAGATGCATTAACTTTTAGCTCTGACACAATGGTACCCATCATACAATTTGGGAAAGTCACTGGAGGATAAACAGTGGGTCTGTGTTGCCTGGGGTAAAGTGAAGGTGCTCTGCTGATAACTTGGCCTGACAATTCAGTTAATGAGACAACTCATTAGGATTAAGCTATCTGGAACCAGGGAACCCACTATGTCACAGACTGAAGGATGTCATGTTGTTACTATTTAGTTAACAAGTGATAGAAGCCCAACTTGAAGTGGTTTAAACAATAAAGGAGGTTTTTGTCTTTTTTTGGGGGGGGGTTCTTTTAATAATCCTGGTATAGCTCAGACTTTTCAAATTCTTGGCTCTAAAGGAAAAACAACTGTGGTTTGGTTGAATCCAGAACTTTCTCTTGTCTCCCCACCTCCCTCTCACCCATCTCTGATCACCTCTCTTTCCTTGTTTGGCAGACAAGACTTTATCCTTAGGCTAAAAATGGTGATTTCTGAGTGCTTTGGAGTCACACCACTTGAGACTTTTCTGAAGAAGCATGGAGAGACCCCGTGAAGTGGAATCTGGGGAAGAGCTCTGATGGGTCTGGTTTGGGTCACAAATATATCACCGAATCGTTCCCTGTGGCCATGGGAAATGGACAGGATAGTTAAAGATCTCTGTGAGTGGGAAGGCTGGCACATTATTAAAAGAAAAGGGAAAGAAAGGAAGATAGTCTGAATACAGAGGAAAGAAACCACAGTTTGGAGATCGCTCAACTTACACTTCCCAGCTAAAAATAATTACTTTTGTTTTTATTTATGTGCAAGTGTGTGTGTGTGTGTGTGTGAGAGAGAGAGAGAGAGAGAGAGAGAGAGAGAGAGAGAGAGAGAGAGAGAGAGGGGGAGAGGGGAGGGGGGAGAGGGGGAGAGGGGGAGAGGGGGAGAGGGGGAGAGGGGGAGAGGGGGAGAGGGGGAGAGACTCTTCTGATAATATTCTTCTGACCTCTATATATGTGGTTTGTCATATACCCTCCCAAAATTAATGAATGAATTAAAATTCAATAAAAAAAAAACCTCTTACATATTTACAGCTGGGTAGCTGTGAAGGGCCCCAAATCAGCTTGACCACACAGCAGCCAATGGCAGGCTTAGGGGCCTTGACACAGCTTCTGTGACAGGCTTACTGACAGGCAACACCCAGATCCAGGAAAAGCCTTAAGCAGACGCAACCCAGGGATGAGGAAGTACCTGACATCCCAAACATTCCAACCATTAGATAAGGTGGCCAGATGCCCTTGCGTCTAGCACACACCTATCTTTTTTGTTATTGTCAGCCAATCAGGGTCCTGGATCCTGGGAATCTCCTTACCCCAACCTCTGCTATCATAAAAACTCTGCCCCACCTGAGCTCAGGGCTCTCTGCTCTCACCACTGAGTCTGAGAGACAGAGGGACCAAGCTCTGGAGCTTGAAATAAAGGCGAGATTCTGTCTCTGCAGTGGTTTTTGGGGGTCACCATGATCTGGGCATAACAGTAGCTGTATTATATGTCAACAATAGCTGTTATACCAATCAGCAGGCCATATCATTAGTAATAATTAAAAGCAAAATAAAAACATGTAGGATGACAATGAAATAAAACAACATGTTAGCTGGAAGGCAGTGGTGGCACTCTCCTTTAATCCCAGCACTTGGGCAGGCAGAACCAGGTAGATCTCTGTGAGTTTGAGGCCAGACTGGTCTACAGAGTAAGATCCAGGACAGGCACCAAAACTACAAAGAGAAACCCTGTCTCAAAAAACCAAAAAACAAACAAAAAAGTTAAATGAGTGAGTACCAATTGCATCTTACACATCTGTGTCTCTAAACCTTATAAAGGTATCTATATCAATTTTTATATATATATACATATATGTATATATATAAAGACATGTCCATGTATTAAGGTAGAAGCTCCTGAATGAGCAAAGAAAAAGCCCCATAGCTCCAGGAAGTGAACTGCTTAGAACACCATATTGGAATAGGATGAGATCCACATCACAGAAACAGGACACTATGGGCCTGCTAAGCCTGTTCAGGTTTAGAAAGCTAATGCTATTGTAAGTCAGGCTCATCTATTACAAAACCAAGAAATAGAGAAAGCAGAAGTCTTGGAGAAGATGGCAAGCAGCCAGGAGCAGACCATGAAGAGAGAAGGCAGAGAAGTCGATTTGGTATTGTTGCATTCCCCTGCTGCCCACTGTATTCATAAAAGAATCAGCTAAATCAGAAGACACAGCATGGTAATTCTCCCAATTTTAACGGCCAGAGAGACTGTTTAAGTTCATCTCATGGGGAACTGGGGAGCTGTTCATTATATAAGAACAGCTCTAAAGGCATGTGGTGCTCAATAACTATTAACTAGAAATTGACTAGTGTGTAAGCTAGTACTACCTTGCATTAACTTAGTGCTCTGAGATAAAGGATAATTTTTGCCAATATCAATGATTTGTTAGACTGAAACATGAACTACCCACATAGAAAAAATAAGCATTTTCTCTATCTCCCAAATATTTCAAACATGTGGTATTGGTCTCTGGGTTATCCCTTTTTTAATAGGTGAATTAAATTATAATATACTCAGACACATTGGAGTTTAGAGAATACAATATATGAAGATCAGATCCCCTGAGTTCTGAACAACTGAAACAAAAGTCAAAAGTGTAATACACTGAAGTGAAAAAGACAATCTTTATTAGTCATGGTGATACTCTAGGTGGTAGCTTATGTCTATAGAAAGGTGGTGTGTTTTAGCATCCAACCAGAGAATCCAATAGACTCAGCCATGTACAGCCTAGCCTTGAGTTGGCCTTTGTGTTTACAGTCAGAACATATGTGAGCAAAGCTGAATATACTATATTAATTTATTATTTATGTATGTGTTTATTGTATGTATTTGTTCCTGCATATTGTGTGCATGTGTGCATGTATGTATGTATGTGTGTGTGCGTAGAGACCATAGGTTGACTTCTAATGTCTTCATAAATTGTTTTCTGTAGACAAGTCTTAAAAGGTCTTATTAAACAAAAACAGATCCAGAGCCAGGTATTGGGGTGAATGCTGAAAGATCAGAGAAACAGAATAAGCCATATCCAACCTCACCTTGCCAACTTCTCAGCTGATCTTGTTTCCTCAAACCGGAAGCCTCTGTGTCCTCATCTGAATGGATCTCAGCTGAACTGTTGCTAAAAGCCTAAAAGCTTAAAAAGAGTCTAGTTCCAGGTCCTCACACCTTATATACCTTTCTGCTTCCTGCCATCACTTCCTGGGATTAAAGGCATATGTCTTTCCCAAGCAAGATATGAGATCTCAAGTGCTGGGATTAAAAGTGTGTGTGCCACCATTTTCTGGTTTCTATGTCTATCTAGTGACTGCTCTGTTCTATGACCCCAGATAAGTTTATTAGGGTGCACAATATATTGGGGGAAACAATATCACCACATTTCCCCCCTTTTGCCTATCCCTGTACATGGAATACTCGCACCAAATGTGAGGTCAAGCTGTAGGCCTTGTGTACATCCTACTTCACAAATGAGTCTCTCAGATATGCTGAATCTGTAGGCCTAAGATGATGCCCCAATGTGCAGAGAAACCTTAGGTGACTGTCCAGCAGTTGGCTATTTCTGTCAACTCATTTTTTTTTAAAGTCATCTGTTTGCACTTCCTGTTTTACTAGGTAATATTATTTCCTTCTTGGGTCTCTGAGGGAGTTGAAGATTAGATAGATGTAGTTACAATTTTCCTTAAGAAATTTAGAAAAGAAACTTACTAAGAGGTGTTAAATATATAAGTTTGAAAGACATTATAAGATAGTTTTCTGTTGGTAATTAAGTTAGGATAGAAAGTGAATTTTGTGCATTTTGAACTCACCAAAATAGAATAGATAATGGAATATTTTCTCTGAGTTGGTCAATGCAAATGGACTAGACATTGTTGATGTATTTATTGCTTATATATTATAAATAGTTATTGTACTTATTGTATATAATTTTTCATATATTAGTTGTAACTTCAAAAATTTTTTTATTTTAATTAGACAAAAAAAGGGGAAATGTGATATTTGTGCTTTGATAAATAAAGCTTGTATGGAGATCAGGGGAAAAGGCCAGCCATTTTAAATAAAAAGCACACACCCTTAATCCGACCACTTATCAGGCAGGGTTTCTGTGTGTGTGTGTGTGTGTGTGTGTGTGTGTTCAAGGCCATACTAGGGAACAGAGCCAAGTGTGGTGTCACACACCTTTAATCTTTAATCCAACCATAGAGACCTGGAGGTCTGTACAGACAGACAGTGACAAGGAAGTGAGGTAGCTGGGCTAAGAGCCAATGAGAGCACAGAAAAGCAAGGCATATAAAGGTATGGGTACACAGGAGGTAACTTGCATTTGGAAGCTGCAGACTTGATGAGGTAAGGTTGGCTGGTGGCTTTTCCTAGTTCCCTGATCTCTAAAGCTTTCACTCCTACATTTGGCTCCGTGTTTTTTTATTTAATAAGACCATTTAGAAATTTGTCTGGTTTCCCACATTATGTTTTGAGACAGGGCCCTAGACTGAAGCTGGAACACATGGATTGTCTAGTCATCCTGGACAATAAGCTTCTGAGACCCCACGTCTGCCTTCCCAGTATTGATATTATAGATGGGTCTCTCCTCCTTTACATGGGGTTGGGGGATAGTAAGTCTGGATCTCATGTTTGTGTCATAAATTTTATGGACTAAGCCATTATTCCAACCTCTAGAAGTGCATCTTTTTTGCAAGCACTCAATCCAGAGCAACAGAAAGCATGTGACCAGACTCTCCAGTTGAAGCCATTATTTGCCAATTAGAAGAAATAAAATGTTAATAGGCTTGGTTATTGCCACCCTAGAGTCTACACCATTTGTGTAAGGCGAATTGCTACATGGTCCTATTAATAAAAAAACAAAAAAACAAAAAAAAAAACAAAAAACAAAAAAACTAAAAAAAAACCTTGGAGCCAGATATTAGGATAAAAAAACTGAGAGACCAGAAAAGCAGAAAGAAGACAGCCATGTTCTTACCACTTAAAAATCCTCAGCCCAAGAGACTTACTTCTTGTATACACACACCTATATGCCTTTCTGTACTGCATCTCACTTCCTCTCTTCACCTAGCTACATCACTTCCTGTCTGTCTGTACAGACCTCCACACTTCTATGGATAGTGCTGGCATTAAAGGCATGTGTCACCATGCCTGGCTCTGTTTCTCAGTGTGGTATTGAACTCATAGAGATCCAAATGGATCTCTGCCTCCCAAATGCTAGGATTAAAGGTGTGTATGCTACCACTACCTGATGCTGGCTTTTCCTCTGATCCTCAGATAAGCTTTATTAGGGTGCACAATATATTGGAGGTTCAAAATATATCACCACACGTTTGAAAGAAACTTCTCTCACCTTCTTATAAATAAATTGCCTTTATACTTGGCTTTAGTCATACATGAAAAAAATAGTTGAGTCTATAATGTATTTAGAAATGGACAATTGAGAGAATATGCCATACCATTGTCATACTGATGTTTTTTCCAAAGATAATCTGAAGGAAAAAGTTCAACAATATTTGAGCAATTTTCCCCAAATTTCAGGTACACAAGATTCCCTGTAGGTAGTGAGAAGCCAAATGTATTATTTCTGTAAAAATAAAATAAAATAAAAGTGGAGAGGAGGGTAGAGATGATAGACCAAAGTGGCTGGCAGAAAGGAAGCACTTTGGCCAGATAGACAAGAGAAAGGTAATTTTAGATAAAATGGAAAAAATCAAACCCAAACACATCCCGTTTGGGATTGATATGCCTCAGTGCTAAAAGAGGTAATAGCATTAGATTCTGCTCAGCTCCTGCATGAAGGAACTGGTGCACAAATCCAAACTGAGATCACACTGAATGTAGACTATGTGGATGCACTGAAGACATGAACTCTGTCCTCAGATTCTCCCTTAGGAAAGTTCATTTACATAAGAGATTGTATTGTAAGCCCACCTTTTCTCAGAAAGTGCTGAACTATCCTTTCCTCAAAGGCCAGGACTCTTGAGTGGACACGGGAAACAATTTGCAAACCAGGAGAGGTAATAATTCAGTACAATCTGGTGTTCATGCCGTCATACACGGCCAGCAACTAGACAGCCTCTCCTCCTCGACATTGACATTTTTAAACTCAGAAAATCTTAGGGCTTCTTTCATGTAACAGGCTCTGTCCTTTTTATAACTTGTGAAAAATGTGAAGATGGTGAGATCCCAGCTGAAGGAGATTTCAGCGTCAACGGTATAACCCATGATGTGGAGTTTCCCTTTCAGACATTGTTGGATGTCATTAAGAAGTGAGCCTGTCTAGTGGTATCACACTGACCCTGACAGCTTCAGGTTTAGTTCCCCTCCAGTGAACACAAATGTAAATGTCAAATTCATGGGAAGGAAAAATGGAAATGTTCTAAGTTGTCGCATACATGAATTAAAATCTAAATTAAAATTCTGCAGAAGTAAGAGTTGCATGTAGAGAAAACCTTTCTTGGTAATGATTAAACTGTAAGTAATTGCTACATTCTAGCGTAATAATGTAGGTATAATCTGCTTCCCAGAAATTGTCTGGTATTTATTACAGAGGAAAAATCACTAGAATGCATTTAAACTTTTAAAAGAACCAGCAGGAAAGGATTAAAAGTCATTTTATAAAAGACAATATGATTCTCACTTGCATTTTGTTTTGCTGATGAATTCAGGCCTTTAGTTCTTTGGTATGACTCATGGTCTTTATCTTCAAATGTGCTCTTTTTAGACAGATAGAATGCAAAGAATTTTTCTGATTTTTCTTCCCAGTGGTTACCTTGAACCTGAGAATGATTATGTCTGCAGAGAACCTGCATCTTCAATGTGTCTAGACTTACAGGTGTGTATAATCCAAGGCCCAGGGCTCCTTTTAGCTGAGGGTAGCTATGCATGCAACCCAACACAAAATTATAAATAAATCATTATAAAGGCTTTGCTTTTTTTTTTTTTTGTAACTTAATGGCACAGTTCTTGAGTTTGAGCTGTGAGGATGACTGTGTTGTGATGATAAAAGGTGAAGATGTTTAGCACTCAGACTTCAGTTTTGAAAGCCTGAGAGAGTTTTTGTTTTAAAAGACTGAAATGGAAATTTGCCACATTTATGTGGTTTTTCAATTGCCAGGTAAGGCAATAGAATCAAAGAATACTGATTACTTTCCAGTCTTGTTTTATTTGAACTCATTTAATTTTCTAAGAATAGAAGACTCCAAAGGCCAAAAATAGAAGCCTGAAATAGTCAAGTGAATTATAAGCCCTTCATTGGTGTTCATTCACCCATCAAATATTTAATGATGAATTTTAATTATTTTTCTTTTTCACTTTTAAAAAATTAATATGATAGTTTTATTCTTTCAGGGTTTCCTCTTTATGAAATGTATTTTAGTCATATCTACCCTGATGTCTTCCCTCCAGCTTCTTCCATGAATTCTTCTACATGTCTTCCTAGGTTCATTCCTTTATTTTTTTAAATGGCCCATAGAGTCCAGCTAATGTTGTTCAATGAACATGGATATAGGACTATCTAGAGGAGCATGAACAGCCTAGTGTGGTCACACTCCTGATGGGAAACTGACCCTCCCTCCCTTGGCAGCCATCAACTGTCAAGAGCTCCTCCTTGGGACCTTGTGAGCCCTCCCCAAACGATGGTGGAATGTTGATTGGTTTGATCTTATGCAAGTCTTATGTTGGAAGCTTCTCTTCTTTATGATCCCTTACTCTTGGGTAGCAGGATTATTTAGAACTGAGCACTCCACAGGAACTCATTGTCTGTATTTGACCAGTTTTAAATCTCTATGTCATCAGCACCCAGTGCACAAAGATGCTTCTCTGAAAGGACTGGAAAATGCACTAATTCACTGTATAGAGACTGTATTTAGCATAGTCACCACAGTAGATTATCCCATACAGCCACATGATGCTGGTTGGATTTACAGTTCAGACTGTAATTCATTACAACATGAATTCTTTCCTGTGGAGTGGGCCTTAGTCCAATCAGAAAGTACTTACTCCCATAACAATATGTCTCTCTTGCACCTATAGTCATATCTTGCCAGGCCGGTTATTAAGAGTTTTTAAAGCTATAAAGAATTACAGAGTTAAAGGCCACACACAGTACAATGACTTTGCTGTTAATAAACTGACTTAGGAGTATAGTTCAGACACGTAGTTATAGTTAAGTTTCCCACATTTCCCTTTACCAAATATAAGTATCTATCTGTCTATCTACCTGAGAGATGATCTTGCTTAGAGCCCCTGGTTGTCATTAAGTGCATCATATATATCAAGTTGGCTTCAAACTCATGACCATTCTATCTAGGTCTCCAAATGCTAGGATCGCAGACTTGTGATACCTCACCCTGCACAAAGCCTGTTTTCAGAACCAGAGTTCTTACCATTGCAACATGACCATACACAGAGCCTCCTTTTACAGTCAGAGGCTGTATATATCTTGAGACATCATAGTGGTTTGAAAGAAATACAGGTTGGCATTTTCAGGCTAACCTCGCTTCCTCTTTCCATTATCACACAACTACTGTCTCCTTGGGGAAGCAGAGAGCCGTCTTCATACTCTCCCATGCTTTCTTCTTAGGATCTACATTCCCTTTCCTAAGTATAGCACAAAAGTATAGCATGAAGAACCTCTTCCCCTTTCTTCTATTCTTGCCTTCTGTTCTATGAAGTATTTATAGGTAGAAAACTCTGCCCTGCTCTGGAAAGCTCTGGCTTGAAAGCAATGCTAAGTAGAATGGACTTGATACAGTGCTAAGTGCTAGCAGAGAGAGAATATGTCATTTCTTTGGCACCTAACCATTGGTACAAAATCAAGGAAGATCATAGGAAAGAATCAGCATAAGTTGAGTTTTTAAAGCTAATTAGGATTTCATTAGGGAAATATATGGGAAAGCATTAAGCACAAGAAAGAAAATGAGCAATGGGAAAAATCAGAAAGCAATGGTAGTTGGATTAAAGAAAAAAAAAGATGGATTAGAGACTTTAAGAGAAAAATAGATAAGGTGTGTTATACAACAAAAATGGAGAAAAATTAAAAATAATTAGTTTTACAAAGAAGCCTGTATTCAAATTCTTAAGAATTCTTTCCAACATGTTAGGACAAATTTTAGAGCAGACTTACTCTTCGAGATTTATTTTTGAAGTTCCATACATATTTATCCATGCAGAACTGCTTAGGACACATGCTGAGTGTGCCCACTTTGTGAGCATGAGTTCACGCCACTTAACAAAGCAGGAAATATAAGATTCACTTCAAAACAACAGTTGATATGGAAGTAAAGATTCTCAAAAAACGTGTATGAATTAGTTTTAAAATATTAAAAAGTAAATTGTTAGAGATGATATTAAATAACTAATCCTAGCACTTTGAGGGTAAGGAAAGAAGGCCAAGGGTCAAGGTCATTCTAGTTATATAGCCTGAGTTCCAGGCCACCGTGAGTCACACAGAAAGAAATTGTCTCTAGTAAACAACAACTACAAAGCCAAAGTGAACAAAACAATAATAAAAAAATCAACTGTTCTCAAATAGGAAAGTTATAATATTAGTATCTTAGAAGCTCCAAGAAGAACAAACTCTTTATAAAATTTTAAATTGTGGCTGATGAAAATGAAGGAGAGAGGATGCTGTATTAATTTCCTCTGGTTTCTTAAATGTTTCAGTTCTGTTTCCATTGCCCTAGCCCACTGACTCATGCTCTCTGGTCTTAACATTTACCCCGAAGGTTCCTACCGACTCTTTGTGTCACGTGAATCAAATAACACTTAGAAAATCTCTTTCACATAATTTAAAATAATTTCTCTTCATTCTTATATATGTAATACTATGCCTTCTCTCCCCTCCACCCCACTAGAAAAGTGAAATTGTTCTCTTTACTTGTCCAGAGGTGTATGTCTTGTTTCTTCCTCTAGATGGGTTCTCTTTGGTGTGAGGCATCACAGCTGTCTGTATACTGCTTCACTTTTAGCATATAAAAGGATGCTTATGCATCAACACATCATAAACAGACATTTGTTGTTTCAGTTACTGAATGAATATACAAATGGATCATTCTGTCTATTTGAAGAAATCCTAAATATACATATACATACATTTTTCTTTTGGCCTCCTGACTTATTTCCTTTTATTTGATCACAGAATTGTACCCTCCATATTTTCAGAGCAGACTTTCTTCTCTATCATGAGAGTAGTAAAAACATAGGTAAAAATACAGGAAAATAACAATGCTACAGAAAAAAGCAAAAAAGCTCCAAAGCCTTGAGCTTTCAAAAATTTTATCCTAGTATCCCATTTTTCAGAATAACTGCAGGAATAATACATTACTTTTGTGATGCGTTTAAGCTCATGTTAGGTGCCTTAAAGCCCTCTAATTTTATGGTGTTAATGCCATGACCACGAGAAGAACACACAAATTTAAAAACACTGACTCACCTGGCATTTTCAGCAATTTTTTAGCCTCTCTGAATTGTACAACAGGCATTTATTTTGAAAAGCCCAAATACTCAGACTATCTCTAAGTGGGTCAAGCAGAGTCACTGTCAGTTTCATGAGGCTGCTAACACAGAAATGAGAAATGGAAGTCAATGATGATGGGGCTGCAGCTGTAGGAAAAAGTCTCAGATGTTATCTGGAAATATTTATCTACAGTCCCAGTACAAACATGCAAGACTCTTTCATTAATAAATCCTACTTTTAGGAAATATGTATAATAATAACTTTAAAACAGTATTTCCTGTTCTTTGTAGGATATAGAACTTTTTCTTTCAGAAGTCTTGTGTGGTAGTATGGTGTTCCTCAAAATATTGTGCACCCTAATAAATTTATCTGGGGTCAGAGAACAGAACAGCCACTAGATACAGAGGCCAGAAAATAGTGGCACACACACCTTTAATCCTAGCATTCCAGAGGCAGAGATCTACCTGGATCTCTTTGTGTTCAAGAATATAGCCAAGCATGGTGACTCACCCCTTTAATCCCAGAAAGTGAGCCTTGACTCCCAGGGAGTGATGACAGAAAGGTATGTAAGGTGTGAAGACCAGAAACTAGAAGCTTTTAGCTGGTTAAGCTTTCAGGCTTTCAAGAAGCAATTTAGCTGAGATCCATTCGGATGAGGACACAGAGGCTTCCAGTCTGAGGAAACAGGATCCACTGAGGAATTGGCAAGGTGAGGAAGCTGTGGCTTGTTCTACTTCTCTGATCTTCCAGCATTCACCCCAATACCAGGCCCTGAGTTTGTTTTATTAATAAGACTCTTTAAGATTCATGGTACAGTCTGGGAATAACCATTACTTTTAAGACTTTTGACAGAAGATCTTTGAACATTTAATGTTTATATCAAATTCTCATAAAGTCTACTGTTCTGATGTTCTATGATATAAATCTGTATTTCCCAGAAAACATTATCATATGTCTGTATGTGATGTGTAAATAGGGAGAAGACAGTTTAGAAGAGCATAAAACATTTTGATGTTTGGATATAAATCAAATTTTGAACATAAAAATATTTGTTCTTGAGATATAAGTAAATTAGAATAAGACATGAAGTATTCGAAAAGTCCTCAAAGGCAATACAAGAAAAGATGTAAAATATGCTGCTGGATCACATGACATCATGATATACTTATAGAAGCATACAAGTTTATAATTGGACAGTAAGTATAATCTCATTATTTAGTAGTTTTCTAGATTAAAAGGAAGAATGGAGAAAACACATGTTCAAAAGGAAATGAACTGATTTCACTCACAGAAGAACTAAGTTACAAAGTGTGGCTCAGACTCAGCTTCCTGAAAATGAAGGTCTGCTTTCAATTGTTCACACTTGATATCCACGATAATCTCTAGGATCAATTGGAATTGTAAATTTCTAAAGCAATGAGGGCTTGCTGGAAATGTAATTGTGATGAAAAATCTAGAAATCAATGTGCTAGCATTAAGCTGGGTCTCATCTCTCTCCCTTAGATTTTCTACTCTCCTGGACTCTTTAGTTTCTAAACCCATTTAGCATCTTGCTTCTGTGTATGCATAAGATGAGCAATCCTGTTATTAGGAAATGCATCTCTTTGCATATCGGCCATTCCTGGATCACTTACACAGGCTTTAGAATGTCAGCCTATTCTCCGTTCTTGAATTGTACATAGTCATAGAATTGTTTCTATTTCATGCAGTGCTGAGGGACAAGGTACAGCTCTAACATGCAAGATTTGATTGAGCTTATCACGAAACACAACACTTGCAATGATCTGAAAGAAACTGATGAAAAATATCTTAGAACTTAGTGATACTACAGAAAAAGAAACAAATTTTTGATCATCCACTTTACCAGTGGATTTCATTCATGGATTAAAAAAAGAAAGAAAGAAAGAAAGAAAGAAAGAAAGAAAGAAAGAAAGAAAGAAACAGAGCTGGAAATGATAAAGGGAAAAATGGAAAATGTTGCCCACAAATTTTTGACAACTTATGTCAGTATTCATTCAATGTAGTAGGGCAGTGATCTAACTTGCCCAAAGTTTGGTGTTCTTATACAGTTCATTTATCATTGAGTGTTAAAGGGCTATAAAGTAGCAGAGGACAGCTGGGATCAACCAGTCAGTAGACAACCCGTAATAATGATGGTGTGGCAGAGTTCAGATGAAGGTGGTGAGCCCAGGCCCAGGGACCTATACCATTTGTCACCATAACCAGGTTAGCTTGACACACACTCCGCTTTTAAGGGAATAAATTCTGAAACCTTCAAATTTTCTGACAGAATGCAATGCAGAGCATCTATTTTTCTGGAGCTTTCCAAGTTATAAAAGAAAAGCAAGTTTGAGGAGAGTGTGATTGAATCAAAATGTTCTCTTTTAATTATCAGTCAACACTGCAAGAACATGGGGAATGTGGCAGAATAATTATTACTTACTCAACATTAAGTGTACACTCACAATTACTGTGTGACCTTTGCAGCTTTTAAAGTTGCCCTCCACTTCCTCCCCACTCTGTTACTTTTCTCTGAACTCATTCTGCCAGAATGGAATATGACTTGGTTTGCAGACTGCTTACTGTTACCAATCCTGACTGAAAACAGAGAACAGAATTGCATGGTAAGGTGATCCATATAATAGTTGAGAGTTGCTTTAAAAAAAAAAAAAAAACAATTTTAAAAATCTGTTCTCTTTGTAAAAGCCTTATAAGAAACACATGTTTTCTTTCAGATGGAAATTATTTATAAATAACAGGAAATTGTCTAGAATTGAATGCCTTTCACATAATAACACATATTTTCTGATATTTGACAATTTCATTTGAAGGCTTGGCTGATAGTTTCTTTTCTACATTTTTTATCTTTTATCTCTCATTATTTTCTTCTTTTGAAAGGGGGGTATCTTAAGTGTCCCCTGTACTCATCATGGATCCAAAGATGATCTTAACTTCTGATTCTCCTACCTCCATTTCCCCAATGCTGGGATCATAGGAGTGTCATATCCCAGGAAAGTCACTGTGTATGCCATGCTGGTATCGCACTCAGGGTACCCACTGATTAAATCCAAGCTTCATCCTCCCAATTATTTCTGTTGTCCTTATGTAAAATCAGAAGAACATATAGAGAACATAGGACTAGACATATCTGGAATTTCCTTGATTTAGAATTTCTTTTTATAGTGCCTGTTATGATACTTCCTTATTATAGTGCCTGCTATGATACTTCCTTATGAATTCTATGATTAGCTACTGTGCTACACAAAATGAATTATGTAACATGTATTGCCATAAAATAGTCTAAAAGAATTAAATATAATAAAAGATATTTTCAGATTCACTCATAAAATTTGGAAGCATCCATTTACTTATGAATAATTAACTTCCTAATTATAAGACCTTTCTTGGTTCTTATAAGTACTTCTCAATGCCTGTAATAGAGAAATTAGCTTTTTTTTTTTGTCCTTCAGTATGTTTGAAATGTAGCTTTTTGATACATGCTAAAAATTTAATGTGTTCTTTCTTTAGATTAATTTTCATCATTGAATATTGCAACAGGAAGTGCATTTAAAACCATATTTCATACTTGTTTTGAAGTTTTGTTGGACAAAGAGGTTGAGATGAAAACCCCAAACAAAAGCTGTCAGTGTAGACTTCTCTTGATTTCCCTTATGGGAACTTCTCTCTCTGTGTGGCAGTGATGAATATATTTTCTGCTCTTTGCTCTTACACTTTCATTAGGTAATATGTGTGTATATATATATATATCATGCTAGCTAATACTCTGCAGCTCCAGGAAGTTGAGGCTAGGTAGTTCCGTCCCATAAATCAGATCTTGCAATTTCTGGAGCTATACTCAAGTGCGATTTCACAAGGAGGAAGGGAATGACAGGAGAGAACCACTGATTTCAAAACCCCAAGCTTCCCAGGTACAGTGAGAACGTTCACCAAGCAGAAGAGGCGTGGGTGGGTTTCGTGGTGGGCAGCATCACTTAATCCACGGGTCACCTTGGAATCACCAAAAGTAGAGCTGGGCTGTACCAGCAAATTGCTTCCAGATAAAAATCTCTCTTACTATAATACTTGACTGCAAGAGTTTTAGCTGTTTTTTTCCGAGGCACCCTTTGTCTCCTTTCCAGTTTCCATGACAACTATTCAAATTGTTAGCTGAAATCCTGGGTGAAACTTATATAACTCACTAGTGAGAGTGTGAGTATCTTACAGATTCTGCCTAGAGCAACAAAAAACCCAGCAGATAAATTATTGGTGAATAAAGGAAGACTCACTGTACTTGTAAAAGGCTTCACCATGGCTTTCTTTAAATATTTTACTTCTCCGATGCAATTGAAATAATTCAATTAACTTACAAAAGACTTTCAGAAAAATATCCCTATTTGGTTTTAATTAATTCTTGTCATGTAGTTATTAGCACAGTGGTAATGTTTTGAAATGCTGTTAAAATTGAGAGCTATCCAAGTCCTTCCGATGTTTATTATCTTTCCGGGTGAGACATTCTAAGGGAGTCCTTCAAAATGAGCATTCTACAAAGTAATAAGCCATGGCAATTGCACCAGAAGAAACATACCAAAATAGTTAATATCTGTGTAGTATGTCACAATTAAATACTATCTCTATATACAATAATTTGGTTTGTTGCTTTAGAGTTAGACGTAAAGGACAATAATCACAGTAACTAGAAGGCAACTGCTATTGAACCTGAAAAGAGATGCCTAGGAATTCGAAAGATAAAAATATATTTAACAGCCGTTCACTTTTGCATGCCATTAAAAACAAACCAATGAAAATACAAACAACCAAAGATGAGCAAGTATAAGATAATAAGATTTTTTAAAAAAAAAAAAAAAAAAAAAGACTTCTTAAGGTAAGTGCTAGGCTGAGGAGATGACAATTCCATTGGTAAAGTGCTTGCCACACAAGCAGGAAGTCATGAATTCCAGCCCCAGATAGAGCCCATGATAAAAACCAAAGCACAGCAAAGCTCACATGTAATCTTGGAGCTAGGGGTATGTGAGTGGGGTGATAGATAGACAGATACCTTGATCTCTCTGACCAGGCAGTCTAGGTAAATGAGTGAGCTACAGGTTCAGTGAGATACTTTGTCTTAATAAGTCAGCAAATAATTGAGAAGGATGCTTGCTGTTTATTGCTGGGCCCCACTTGCATGCTCACATGCACATGCACACCACACACACATATTTTCAAATATCATACACACATAAACCTCTGCTCCCCATCACATGCATGTGTACCACCCACCCCCACACACATATTTTCATATATTACACACACATAGACCTCTGCTCCCCAACATACACACAAAGGTACAAGTGAGATTTAACAGTTATTTAAAAGTTGCATATTAGGTCTAGGTATGAAACCCAGTTGGGAGAATGCTTGTCTAGCATGAGGCTCTCATTCGATATTCTGCAGTTCATAAAATATGGCATTATGGTACATGCCTTGTGATGGCAGCACCCAGGAAGGAGAAACTAGAAGTTCAAGGTCATCTTCAGCTATATAACAAGTCAGAAATAAGATTAATATTGATTTTTGGCAAACACTTGGATTAACTTATCAAACACATTTTTCCAACAAGTTGAGAAAGCAGCTATAAGAGAACACCTGACTATTTGGGTTGGAGAAACATCTCAGCAGTTAACAGCACTTATTTTATAAGTACCCATTTGGATTCCAGGGGATTCTATAAAGGTCCCTTATATATGTTCAGGTTTGTTTTTATTAGATTCCAGGGTCTCTGTTGTGGAAAAATGAGGACATTGGGGACACTTGATAGTGGATATTGAATAGGCCATATGAATTCTCTGCCAAGGTTTGTAGGCAGTTAGCAGGGATTAAGGGAAAGCTGGCCTAACTACCTTCCATTATTTGTTTTCTTAAACAATTGTTTCCTCATTGGAAAAAAGCTTGACTCAGATGATGTGAAGGTTCATCTCTAAAGCTCTCTCAGTACATTTCTAAACATGGTTCATACAACACCTTAAATCAGCTTACAGGCAGAATTACATGCCATTTTAATCAATTGAGAAGACAATTTAGAGACAATGAAGCTCAAATTGGACTTCAATCATGATTGAATGAATGGTGATAAATATTTAAGCGGGAACATTTTTAGGATTCATAGTTCATTAACATGCTGTGTGTGGATTCCAGGTTTAGCAAGCAATAGCAATTCTTTCCCAAGCTTCCTACTTGATGAGGAGAACCACCAAATTCAAGTTCACCTTGCTGGTTGATATTAGCACTCCAATGACTCATCATTTGGTTTTTAAAAAGTCATTATTGTTCTCATGTTAGTTTAGCATAGCCTTGGCAAAACATAAAAAATAATATGTAATTTTCTCTCCGCTTAATTCAAGGAAGCCATTAAAACTATTCCCAGTCTAACCAAAGTCATCTAAAACCCTTGAATATCTAAAAATATTTGGATGAGAAAGAAACCCTTTATTAATTTTGGAAAAGGCATTCCAACTTTTTAGATAATCTAAGGGTGTCAATATTATCTCAAGACATAGAATATATATGATATGTTGCCATAGCAAAGAGTAAATGGCATGCAAGGACAGAATAGAAATGGCTAAGTGAGTATGTTGAAAAATCATAAAAATAATTCCCCGTGAACTCAACCCTTTATGCTTCACACTTGGTTGAATCATGTTGGCTCGCAGCTCTGTAATGCTACTTTGTTAATACAAAGAGGAAGTTACTGATCACAATTTTATCATAAGGATCTTAATATAGATAAATCCATGTAACCATGTCAGAGAAAGAGAGACAAAATTATTCTGATTTTTTGTATATACTGTGCAGTACAGATATTATCCCTAGGAAGGTCTCCTTGTGTACTTTTAAATAGATTTTAGTATTTTTCTGGTCTCTAGCTGAGAATACTTTGAAGTTGACATGCTACCTCTGTGAAAAACTTCTGCTGAAGAAGTGAGAGGTTTGTGAGAAACTCTTTCATTGATTCACAGAGCCAAACATGTTTCTTTCTGCAGAAACATATTTTTTATTGATTTATTTGTCTTTGTTTTTTAAAAAGTTGAAAAAATACAGCATGAGATAGTAAATAATTTAACAAATATTAGTATACCTACTATATCAAATTGTCCAATATCAATATGCTAAAGAAACATGATTCTGGCATAACTTCTTCTTTTTTAACCTTTGTATATTCTAACATCTGATACATTTTCAAAAATCTTACAGAATACTGCATTTGTTGAAACTTTCAATATTTTAATGATAATGATATGTGAATACTTGCTTCATTTTTTTATATTACAGAGAATGGTCATATGTTTTACTATTAGAAATAATCAGAAGGGGGCTGGAGAGGTGGCTCAGAGGTTAAGATCACTGGCTGCTCTTCCAGAGGTCCTGAGTTCAATTCCCAGCACCCACATGGTGGCTCATGACCATCTGTAATGAGATTTGGTGCCCTCTTCTGGCCCGCAGGCATACATGCAGTCAGAACACTGTATATACAATAAATAAATAAAATTTTAGGCTGGGCTGTGGTGGTGCACGCCTTTAATCCCAGCACTCGGATGGCAGAGGCAGGCAGATCTCTGTGAGTTCGAGTCTAGCCTGGTCTCCAAAGCGAGTTCCAGGAAAGGTGCAAAGCTACACAGAGAAACCCTGTCTCAAAAATAAAATAAAATAAAATAAAATAAATAAATAAATAAAAAAGAAAGAATTGACTATAAGTGTTGACAGCATTAAATTAGGGTAATATGTTTTATTTCTATGGACTAGTTTTATAAGTAGGAACTTCCAGTAGGTTTTGTAGTGTATTGTTGTCATATAATCTATTAGTTTAATAGATGTTTTATATTGAGAAGCTAACTCAGAATATGTTATTTTATCCTATTTTTTTTAATTTTTGAGTTTATTAAAATATATTTCCTTGAATATTCTTTATGTTTTGAGTTTTTTGTTTTCATCTTTTTTAAAGATCAGAGTTCAAAATAATTTAACTTCATAGGAGTATTATCTAATTTCTCATATGTGGTATGTTAAATTCATAAAGCCTAATATCAGATTAAATAGTTAGGGTAAAGATGGTGGTCTTAGATAATTTTATAGTCCTTAAAATATTTTGAAATTGCTAGTACCATTCTATTTTTTTATTGGTATTATGTACAAAACTTTTCTTTATCAGTTTTGTTTTTGTTTTTTGTTTGTTTGTTTTTTTTAATCTGGAGGAATCAGGTCCTGAGTTGCCACACATACAATTCTTCCAGCCACATTATTTCTGGAATGGAGACATAACACAGTGTGTGTAATAATGGTGAAAGGGTAGAGGTCCTAGAAGGCTCTGGAATTAAGTCTCTTAATTTTCATTGAGATACAAAAAATGATGATCTCTTTTCTCTCATCATTTCTGAGTCTAGATTCATCATCCCCAAATACTTTATTCGCATCCTCCTAGTGAGAGAAAACACCCCCAAAGAGAAAAATTCAACTTCCATGGAACTGAATTCAATCTAAACTTTAATTAAATCAAATCTACCACTGAACTTTTAGAGGGGCGGACCGAAACATTTCTGTTTTGAAACATTTTGTAACATGTTTTTCTATATTTAATTTCTGTTTATTATATTTTCATTAGCTCCTTTCCTCCATGTCTTTTATGTGTATTCTTTACTTCTTCCTCTGCTTTCTGTGGTAAAGTTTACACATGGCTGTTTACGCAACCAATGCACAGCCAGAGCTGGTCAGTAAAGCATTTCCATGGAAATGAACAAAACAATCCCCATTTCCTACCTCCCTAAACCTCGGGACAGATATGGTATCTATAAATTCTGCTTCAGCATCTCGTAAAGCCACAGGCTGGCCAGGTACTAACATGAAAAACAGTGAGGCTATTAATCTCTTCTCTAGTCAGTGTGTTTGTTATCGTTCCCATTCATTATAACATCTATAGCTACATCTGTTGTTGTAAAATGTACATTTCTATCTAGTAGATCTTTCCTGCTAAAATATTTAAAGGCTGAGTTGTCAGGAGATTTGGTTGTAAATAAGAGAAAACTACTCTGCCTGACTTAAGCAGAATTATAATTTGTTGGGAGAGCGTATACAGTCCACACTAGGAAAATAAGCAAAACAGTATGACTAAGCCTGCCTGATGGAGTTTTCACCCCTTGTAAGAGCCTAGCTTCAGGATTTGGAGAGGGTGCATCTTGGTACTTTTCATGAAAGACATTGTCAAAATGGAAAATTAATATATGCAGGAGTTCTCAATTTTCCCTACCTAAATGGTGCAGAATAGCTGACTTTTAGAAAAGACATTGAAATGCCCATGCTTTCCTTTCTCTTATAATGTTGTTCTGTCTAAATCTCATGCACCTCCCAGCTTTAAGCTTAGAGCTCACTCCTCTTGGAGACTCCCTCTCTACCTCATATCCAGATGAGATATTCCTCTGTGTTCTCATAGACAAACTGCACTTCAATTGTTAGTATTTTTTTTTCTAACTCAATTTCTCTCAAGGGACAAATTCTGCTGCATCTCTACTTTGTTTTGTTCTTTGTATATAAATGGTGCAAGCCACAAAGAAGATGCCCAATAAACGTATACTGAAAAAAAAAAAATACTGTGTGAATAGTCACCGATAATTCTACCAAAAACTTGTAATTCACTACCATCTTGCCTCCTTTGTTTTTTTTTTAACCTCCTTTGCTAAAGTAGAGTTTCATTTTCAATCAGTTGACAAGGAATGATTTCTGAAGTACAAAAGGTGAATGAAGAGTAGGGGACCCTGTATTATTTGATAAAGGTCATTTTTTTTTTTTACAATAATAATTTCCTCTCTGCAGTGACTCTTAGGTTTTCATTTCCTTCCTTGGCAGCAACACTGATGGCAGGCCTTGGTTTTAGCTGACATTCTACTTTGATTTCTGTTGGAGCTGATAAAATACCTGGATAAAGAGCCACAGAGGGCAGACAGGCTGTGCCAGGATAAAGTCCATTCTAGTGGCAAAGCCACAGTGGCAGCAGCTTGAAGCAGCTAGTTCCATTATCCCACAGTTAAGTTCAGAGAGAAATAAATGGATGCAGGCCTGCTTGCTTTCTCTTGTAAAATTTGGACCCCTTGCCTAGGAAATGGTGACACCCATGGTGGGCATGGTCTTTCCACATCAATTAACCAACCAACCAACCAACCAAACAAACAAACAAATAAAATCTCCCATAGACATGCCTACAGATCAACCCAATGCAGACAATTCCTTCATTAAGCTCTCAAGTGATGATGGATTTGTATCAAGGTGATGGTTAAAAACTAATGGTCACTTCTGGGATACTTGATATTTTATTTAATATTATAGTCTTCATTCCAGGGGTCAGCATTTCTTCCTTGTCTGCTGCTTAAGGGGTGCCATGGCAACTGTGTACAGTTCCCTTTCATTGACCATTTTGACATTAAAATGTCTTCTCTAATAAGTTTATGTGTAATGAATTCTTTTTTTTTTATTATGTCAAATTCAAGTTGTAAATTCTCTTTAGGAAATGGATTGAGAGTTTTTAAAAACTCAAAATCTTCTATCTTTACATGTAACTTTATAACATTGAATGCAAGGCTCTGAGTCAGTGGTTCTCAATCTTCCTATTCTGTGACCATTTAATACAGTTCCTCATGTTGTAGTTAGTCCTCAACTATACAATAAAATGATAAATAAACTAAATAAATAAAATTATTTTGTTGGTACTTCATAACTATAATTTTGCTACTGTAATGAGTTGTAATGTGGATATCTGATGTGCAGGATTTCTGACATGCTATCTTAAAGGGGGCATGACCCACAGTTTGAGAAACACTGCTCTAAGCTATAATTCCTATCATTCACCCAGCTTTGACTCAGAATGATTACATTGGATAGCTATTAGGTTTTAGGATCTAGAGTGATAACAGGAAAAAAAAATCCAATCCCTGCTTTGAAGGTAAATAGGTACATACATCATTCATTCTAAACAATTAAAACTACACAGAAAAAAAACAAAGCTACACATAAAATAAAAGTCCAGGTGGAGAGTTTCCCAAGAACAAGGAATAAGAGCATAGCCTGTGTCCTTGACACTCAAGGGTGTGTGCAAAGAAGGGAGAATTGAAACACAAAAATATCCCCATGTCTTCCCCTAGCGATAGAGGGATCACATGAAATATTGGTGAAAAATAAGCATCCTTTTTTCCTCTACCTGCAGAAATCAGATCATCACTATAAAGGCATTTACTCATGGATACCTATAATACTACTATAATATTATCCTAAAATAATTGAGAAATCACAGATAATGCTTTAGAACCATCAGTCATCATGTTGAAAATTTATGACACTCTGAAGAAACTCCATGGTCGTCTTCATAGGCTTCAGGTACTTTATGGCAACTTGGTAGATAACCTCATTTCAAGTAGCAGGATGTGGTTCTCTGCTCTTTGTTGACCAGAGAGCTTCCCTATTTTCTTGTATGGTTCTTTCCATAGAGAATTTGAGGATGTAGCCATGGCTTCCCTCTGTACAAATGAGAGAAAGAGAAAGACACAATGAGATTCCACAGCAGAAATGGGAGGCTTCCTCAGAGCTGGATATCAGAAGCATTCTCTCTTTGTTTCACTGTGTTCTACTTGTTAGAAGTGATTGCCTAAGCCTTTCCCACACTTGAGGGAAGGAACATAAGAACACATGTACCAGGAAGCAGGAAGTTGGCAGCTATCTTGCAGGCTGTCTCCCACAGGTTAGAAATAACTTTAAAGAGGAGGATGTCAAAGACGTTAGTATTATGAAGACATGAAATGGGCAAGAGTCTTCTCTGATTTATGTAAGTACTCTGTGATGAATACATGGTAGAAGGCCCTTACCCTGGATATGTACTTTTATTTACAAAGTGTCTTTATGTGTAGAAGGCTACAAATAGATCCATATCTGTCACCATGCACAAAACTTAAGTCCAAGTGGATCAAAGACCTCAACATAAATCCAGCTACTCTGAACCTGATAGAAGAGAAAGTAGGAAGTACTCCTGAATGCATTGGCTCCAGAGATCACTTTCTAAATATAACACCAGTAGCACAGACACTGAGAGAAACAATCAATGGTACCTGTTGAAACGAGAAGCTTTTGTAGAGCAAAGGACATGGTCAACAAGACAAAGCAACAGCCTACAGAATGGGAAAAGGTCTTCACCAACCCCACATCTGACAGAGGTCTGATATCCAGAATATATAAAGAACTCAAGAAATTAGACATCAAAATGCCCAACAGTCCAATTAAGAAATGGGCTATAGAACTAAACAGAGACTTCTCCACAGAGGAAGTTCAAATGGCTGAAAGACATTTAAGGAATTGCTCAGCATCCCTAATTATCAGGGAAATGCAAATCAAAATGACTCTGAGATACCACCTTACACCTGTCAGAGTGGCTAAGATCAAAAACACAGAAGACAGCTTATGCTGGAGAGGATGTGGAGCAAGGGGAACTCGCATCCACTGCTGGTGGGAATGCAAGCTTGTACAGCCACTTTGGAAATCAATATGGTGCTTCCTTAGAAAATTGGGAATCCATCTCCCCCCCAGACCCAGCTATAGCACTCTTGGGCATATACCCAAGGAATGCTCAATCATACCACAAGGGCATTTGCTCAGCTATGTTCATATCAGCATTGTTTGTAATAGACAGAACCTGGAAACAACCTAGATGCCCTTCAACTGAAGAATGGATAAAGAAAATATGGTACATATACACAATGGAGTACTACTCAGCAGAGAAAAACAATGACATCATGAGGTTTGCAGGCAAATGGATGGATCTAGAAAAAATCATCCTGAATGAGGTAACCCAGACTCAGAAGGACAAACATGCTATGTACTCACTCATAGGAGGATACTAGATGTAAAACAAAGATGACTAGACTGCTACACAACTCCAGAGAGACTACCTAGAAAACGGGACCCTAGGAAAGACACAGAGATCACCCAATGACAGAGAAATGGATGAGGTTTACATGAACAACCTGGACGACAGTGGGAGTAATGAAGGGCAAGGTTTGAGGGAAAGAAAGCTTAGGGGAGCACCCAGCTGGATCAAGAACAGAAAGGGAGAATGAGGAATAACAGACCATGATAAATGAAGACCACATGAGAACAGGAATATATCCTCTGTAGTCTGCTGGCAATGGTTGAGAGAAAGCCTGATCTGACCTAGTCTGGTGATCAGATGACTAAACACCCTAGCAGTCGTCTTGGAACTCTCATCCAATAACTGATGGAAGTGGATGCAGAGATCCTCAGCCAGGCCCCAGGTGGAGCTCCAGGTGTCCAACTGTCGAGAAGCAGGAGGGACTGTAAGATCATGAATTGTTGAATCCAAGATTGCAAAAAGCACAGGGACAAATAGCCAAATGAATGGAAGCACGTGAATTATGAACCAAAGGCTGTGGAGCCCCCAACTGGATCAGGTCCTCTGGATAAGTGAGACAATTGAATAGGTTGATCTGTTTGGGAGGCTCCCAGACTGTGGGACCGGGACCTGTCCTTGGTGCATGAGCTGGCTGTTTGGAACCTTGGGCTTACACAGGGACCCATGCTCAGCCTGGAAGGAGGGGACTGGACCTGCTTGTACTGAATCCACCAGGTTTAAATGAGTCTCCAGGGGTGTCTTGGTCCTGGAGGACATGGGAATGGAGGGGAGGGGCTGGGAGGAAGGTGGGGGTAGGGCGGGAGGGGGAGGACAGGGAAACCCATGGCGGATGTATAAAATTAAAACACATAATAAACAAAAAATGTACCTGGTACACAGGGAAAAAAAAAAAGATGTGATTATCTTAAAGTACTTAGATCAGTGCTTTTCAATATAAGGTTAAAAAAAATCCTGTGATATTAAATACCATTGGAGTTCCTAGCTTTGAGAAACATGAGGATAGATGTTCTATTGCAACTTAGAAATCGGGTCATATGATACTGAAAAACAGAAAAATCTCATGACGAATGATATTTCATCATTTGTAGGCTTTCAAATAATTGAATTAAAATGTTTAAACATTGAAATAATGAATGAAATCTTGCTTATTTACATTTTAGTTGTGTATGTGTATATTATTTAGAAATTTTATCTTTGGCCTTAGATATCTGAAGGAGGATAGTCTTTGAAAGAAAACCAATCCTGGTTAATACATGATATTACACTCCTTATTAGATATTCCATTGACTTGGCTGTCTTATGATTGATTTACCTCTGTATTTTAAAAATATTTTGCCCTCAATAAATAATTTCCTATTTGTATTCCAATAAATTGTTTTCAAGTTTATAGTGACATTTTGGTAGCATTTGAATGACATGGAAATTTTCTACGAATTGTAAATGGATAAGCTTTATATCTAGGTATCCAGGCCTCAATGCATAGAAACAGTTATATTTTTCAAATGATTGATGACATTGTGAAGTAAGTTTTTTTTCCTTGCTTGTACAAAATCAATTTTGAAACTAGAGTAACCTATGACTATAATGAGTTTGTGGGAGGAAAAAAATCTTTTCTGGCTTCATGCTGAGATTCCATTAGCTGCATTTGGAGGTTGTCGTATACACAGATGCACAGACCTTGTGGAATGCCGTTATCTCTAGTTGCCCCAAACCATTCAGTGACATAAACTTTGAATGGGTGGCCTAAAACCACAGCCTCTGGAGAGCCTTAAAAATCTGGGAAGAAATGTTACAGTGTCAGTTAATGGTGATGTTTTCAAATCTGTGAGCTTATTTCTCCAGAGTAAATGTTTTGCTCAGTGAACTTCCAGAAATAATGGGCTTCTCAGAGCCAGGGAACTCTCCACATAAAATGTGCCTGGGCTGCTGTCTGTGCTGTGAATGAGAAGGCCAGTGTTGTCTTTCTGGGAGACTCAACAACCTTGGATCACAACACACGTATCCTATTTCACAAAGTAAAAGATATTAGTGTCAAGTTTATTCATTAAATGATATCAACAGTAATAATTTGACTCACTTTACAGTGTTCTTTAAGATGAAATGGTTTATTTTATAATATCTGAAGCTCAGTCAATAAGGGATCTTTATAATTTCCCTGAATGAAAAATTCAGAGTAAAAATCTCATATCTCCAATTCTTTAAATAGTTCTTATTTCTCTTTTACTGCATTCACTACATTCATTTGATAATCATACACATTTGAAAAAAATTAAGTTGGTCAGCTAACTCCCTTGTAATTTAGTACTAATCCCATTGATCTTTTTTATAAATAAAAAGTTCTTAAAATCACCTGTACTTTGCATCCCATGAGTGTAGACTGAGAGTGTTTAAAAAATCATTCCGTAGTTGACAAAAGGGAAGTCAATTTAGTACCTACTGGGGAAAAAATAAATCCAGTGGAAAGCATTGCAAGATGAAGGGAAATGTGTAAAGAAACGATGTTAAAATATCCAGAGGTGAGAGCAGAGAGGGAATTATATGTGACCTTGCATTATCCATCCAGCTGTAGCTGCACCGCATAAAAGGCCACCAAGATTTCCCACTGGATACAACTCTATCATATTACCTATTAGGGAGGTGGCAGACTTTCTGCTTACGTTGCCCTTGTGAAAAGACCTCTGGAGTATTACATAGCAAAGGAGGAAGAAGACTGGAGGGTTTTAAAAAAAACACTCTATAGGAAATAATATAGGATCACAGGGCAGAAAGTGATCCAGAAAGGTCATTTAATCTCCCTGCCTGTCTCTTGACAAGATTGCTTTAAACCACTATCTGAGGAAAGGAATTGTACAGCATTTACAGCATTTCTACTGTGTTATTGGTGTGTGTGTGTGTGTGTGTGTGTGTGTGTGTGTGTGTGTGGTAGTTTGGGGAAACAGGATCTCTATTGCCCAGATTTTTCTTTTTCTTGAACTAACCACAAAACTGAAGATGACCTCTTCTGTCAGAATACCATAGTACCCACCAGCATGTACCACCATGCTCAGTTTTATACAGTGCTATGGACTGAGCCTAGGGCTTAAGTGTATGCTAGACCACAATTAACTAATGGAGCTACATTCCTGGCCCTCAGACACGTATTTGGATGTTTAACATAAAAATAAATAAATGCTCATGAAACTAGTGTGCCTTTTGTAAACATAAAGAAATTTTTGTATTGTAATTATAATTTGAATGCAAATATGTATCACCCCAGCATTACAGTACCTTCCCTCTGTTCTCTGGAAGTAATGATCCTCCTCTCCCATGGCACACATTGAAGATAAACTGCTGTTCTTGTTTCTACACCTTTTTGCTTTCTCTAGTTTGATAAATATATTAATGAAATCATTTGATGGCCTTTTAGGGAGGTTCTTTGTTCATTTTAGTTCACTGTTCATTGTGATTCTACATTGGATTGTTGGATAAAATTTACTCATTTGACTGCATAGAAACTCTTTTCTACTTTGTCTATTAACAATAGTGTTGTTTTGAGTATTCCAGCTCAGCACTTGGAAATACGAAGATTGTACTTGTTTGGAGTAATATCTCCAGTGGAGTTGTGAGAGCATAGATAATGGACACAATTGGCTCTAGAGAATCAGCTCCCTTCAACAGTTCTCTAAAATCCTACCTGTCGGAGTCAGAGTGGAAGAATTTCTGTTGATTCAGTCTCACAGTACTCAGCAGGACAGTGTGATTTCAAAGCTGTAATCATTCTAAAAGACATGGAATGGACTCTTATTAAAGTCTTAACTGCATTTTCTTGATGACTAATGAAGTGGAATACCCTTTCAATATACTTATTGGATATTTTGACATTTTTTTTTCTAAAGTGCTTATTCTGACCTTGGTTGTTTAAAAATGTCCATTAGGAAAATCATTACCATTTGTGTGTAAATATTTCAGATGAGTCCATCTTTGACAGGAAGCCTTGGGGATGGCTTGAGGTCACTTCCCTGTATACCCTTCCCTAGGTAAAGGAATTAAATGGAGAATTCTTTGAGGACAGGGAAGATCTGAAATTTATAAATAAATATATATATGACTTTCTAACCATGGTATACTGGTTACAAGTTAATTAGCTATAGGAGTATCATTAGCTATTGGAAAATGCCTTGTTGCTTATTAATGAGGAGGTAGAGAAGTGAGGGCTGGCTTAATACCTAGTCAAACCATAAAATTCCTCTTTAGAAAAGGATTTTAAAATACAGATCATCTCCATGTTCTAACAAAATCCATCTGCCATGCTAACACGTCCTCAGACCCTGCCTCTAGTGGAATCCACAGCTGTGACATTCCTTTTTAACTTTGATTATATATGAATATTTTAATAAGTGTCTTCCACCTAACTTTTTGCTGAATTAAATTCATTTAATATCAGTTCTTGTTGTATTGACTTCTCAGTGTTTCATACAATTTCAGAGTTCAAAAAGACCACAGAGGTCATCTGCTCTAATACTCACCCCATGCACAAATCCCCTCCAGCTGTTAAACTCATTTTTAATTCCAAAGCTATTCTCCAAGCTTCCAGTCATTTCATCAGCAAACTTAATTAGCAGAGACTCTATTCAATCTATTGACTCATGAGGCCAGCTTACCGAAATTAATAAATACATAATTTGGCTGACTGCATATGAGGTGAAAGACGTGGGGGTAATGTACCTCACCTCTATGTCTGTAATTCCTACCACAATATTAACAAGCTATATTAGATAATCCTAAATTCACTTTTCTGTGAAAAAGGATATTGCAGCCACATGCTCTTGAGAGATGGGAAATAAAATATTGTACTTGTAAGTTAAAATGTGTTAGGTGAATGAATTAACACCTCACACGAAAGACGGGAACCAAGAGACGGTTAATGCAATAACTTTGAGTGTTCTCTAAAGTGTGTATGAGCTCTCTGAAAAGCTGTGGTACCTGCCATCAGCCCATTGTCTGGGCTACAGTTTGTTCAAACTATATGAAAGACCTTCCCTAGGCTCAAGCAGGTCTCAGACATTTGATGATTACACATTTGGCTCACGTTCAAGTCTCAGTGAAGAGATAAAGAAAAACCATGTGTTAGGCAAAGTTTGAAATTTAAATATAGCAACAAAGACACCATTGAAAATATCTGGTCTACATTCGTCAGGAAAATGAGTAAATTTCTCTTGTTGAGTGTGTTCTTTTTATCATCACCACTGTGGCAGTTTAATAGGTTGTGCCATATCTACTGAAGATTAGCTGGTACATGAAAACTTATTTCTCAAGAGAGGAAACAATAAGAGCCTTATCATAATTAATTAGTTTTGTTGCAAGTTATCACTCTGTATTGTGAATTATTATGATAAAAACTCACCAGCTCCTAAATTTTGTGATGTTAAAGTGAGCTTTCATTGGCCTTCAAAATGGCCTTTGCAGGAGCACAAGAGCATTTGACTTTAGTCAGCTGAGTAAAAAAGTTGGCAAGGTCAGTTTTCATTTATAAAACTTGGAGTTGATTTAAAATATTGGTTGGATTCTTAATATTTTAAACTCATCTTATAAATATTATCTGATTGTATATTAAACAGAAGCATTCATTTGGAGGCAATTTTGATTAGCATTTGATCGCTGTCACAGACTTGATAAATTAAATGCCTTTAAAGTATATTAAACTGAAGTCAAGTTCCTTCTCTATGTATTTAACTCATCTAAGTGACAAACCAAATAGATTTTAGTGAGTTCAGAAGCCTCTACATAAGAATGGTTTTTGGTACTACCTTCCTGGGTGAATATGCTAGTCATGTTTGTCCTACTCTAGCAAATTTTTTCAGATAATCAACTTACAAAGAGGAATGGTCCATTTTGACATTTTGAGGTTTTTTTTTTTTTAATTTTCTGATTGTTTTTGAATCAATCTTTAGCCTAGGCTGGTTTATAACTCTCCATATAGCCAGAGAAGACCTTGAACTCGTGATTTTCCTGTTGGGATTATAGGCAGGGCCTATCATGCCTGGTTTATGCAGCATTGGAGGTCAAACCAAGGACTTCCCCAGGGTTTGGTGCCTCAGGCCTTTAATTCCAGTACTCTGGAGGCAGAAGCAGGTGAATCTCTATCAATAGGAGGCCATTCTGGTCTAAATGGCCACGTTCCAAGTCAACCAAGGTTGTATAAGGGGTCCAATCTCAGAAAAATAAAACAATCAATCAAATAAATAAATAAATCAAAACCAAGTGTTCTGTAAATGTATTTTTTTGGGGGGGGAGGGGAAATAGATGGCTCAGCAGTTAGGAGCACTGACTTATCATCTTGGGGATCCAGGTTTGATTTTCAGCACCCATATGCAGTCTTTGTCCACTCTAGATCTCCTCTTTTGCCCCATCCTTTTGTATTTTCCTGGTTTTTGTGGTTACTCTATAATATATGCTCATGTCTATAGAATCAGGGCTAAGAACCACTGAAGGGAGAGCATCTAATGTTTGTCTTTCTGGGTCAATGTTACCCTGCTTGGTACATAGTATGTTCTTGTTCTCTCCATTTACCTGCAATTTTCATGATTTCATTTTCCTATACAGCTGAGTAGAATTGCATTGTGTATGTGTACCATATTCCCATTATCCATTCATCAGTTGAATGACATTTAGGTTGCCTCCATTTCCTAGCTATTGTGAATAGGACAGCAACGAACATGTTGAGCAAGTGTCTGTGGAGTAAGCTGTCAAACAAGTCCTTTGGATGTGTGCTCAGCTACGATATAACTGGGTTATAAGATAGATTTATTTTTAGCTTTTTGGTAACTTCCCACATTGATCTCCAGAGTGGCTTCACCAGTTTGCAATCCCACCCACAGTGAATGAGACCTCCCCTTCCCCTGCCACCTCCCAACATGGTTGTCAGTTGTTTTCTTGACCTTAGCCATTCTGAGTGGGATGGGCTGGAATCTCAAAGCTTTCTTAATTTTCAGTTTCCTAAACGCTAAGGATGTTGAACACCCTCTGAGATATTCCTTCGTTGGTTTTATTCCTTCTGAGAAGAGTCTGTTAAGATCCACAGCCCATTTTCAAAATTAGTTGTTTTTGTTTGACTCTTTGTTTTTGTGTTTTGAGCCTGGAATCTAATCCTCTACCACCAGATGTATAACTATCAAAGATTCTCATCCACCCTTTGGGATTCCTCAAAAGAGTTGAAAAATACATTAATCTGTGTGTATAACATAACTCATTAGTAGTTTCTATGCCCATTGAACAAAATAATAATAAGTTCTTACATGGGGCCTATGACCTATGTAGCCCAGGCTTCTTGGCCTTTTAGCAGTGCCAAGTATAGGTTCCATCTCAGGTTGTAGATTCAATCAGAAAATGGTTGATTACTGCAATAACATGTGTGCCCTTATTGCAAAAGTGAGCATATCTTGTTAGGTTCGTTATTGCTCTCTATTTCAGAGTTCACATTTAGATGAGATTGATGATTACTTTTCTCCTCTGGTAGTGTGCATAGTACCTTCTAGCATAATGAAAGCTGGACAGTAGGTATGGAGCTCCCAGATAAGTTCCAGCTTGTTTTATCCATGTACTACAACACAAATTTATGGATGGTGTCTTCGGTAATAAGGCTTTACTCATGAGGTCTGGAGAATAACCAAGATTATTGACAATAGCCTGTCATATTTGGGGTCTATTGAATAACACTGGCCAAAAACTAAAGTTCTGGTACTGAGTTTTTTGTTTGCTATTATGTAGTTGCTAGTTGGTATATTGTCACCCCATTATAGGGTAACTCAGTTTTAAATCTTTTTATAAATGTATATATTTTAGAAAGTATCTTAGTAGTAGGTTTCCATATAGCTTTCAAAGTCTTTCATGTTAGTTAGCCCACATCATATTCTGATTTTTCCAGTCTCCTATTATCCAATCAATTTAATCTTTCTAGCTCAATCTTTTCTACTAATATGTCAAGTAATTTTTGATTATATGCTAGATACTGTAAATAAGATATCAGATATACGATTTGAGTCAAAGATGCCCTCATTTTTTTTGGGGGGGGGAGTTAACTTGCCCCTTAGAAGAGTTAGAACCAATGATTTCACATAAAATAAGTTCACATTTTTTTGTTTATATATTTTATGTATGAGTGTTTTGTCTGAATGTAGGCCTGCACATTGGAAGAGGGTATCAAATCCCATTATTGATGGTTGTAAACCACTGTGTGCTTGCTGGGAATTGAACTCAGGACCTCTAGAAGGGCAGAGTAGCCAGTATTCTTGACAGCTGAGCTATCTCTCCAGCCCTCATGGGTTGATTATTTGAGGTTAGGTCCCCATCACAGTGAAGACTATTTCTTTTCTTTCTTTTTCTTTTTTAACTTTTATTCTTCTCTCATGTATTATGTCCTGACAGCAGTGCCCCCTCCCTCCATTTTTCCCAGTCCCTGCCCTACCTCCCCTCTCTGAGATCAACTCTTCCTCTGTTTTCCTTTAAAAAAAAAAAAAAAAGCCTCCCAGAGATATCTCTGGAACATGGAGTAACAAGATACAGTAAGACTGGGCACAAACCCTCATGTCAGGGTTGGATGGGAAAACCAGTAGGAGGAAAAGGGTCCCAACTGCAGGTAAAAGAGTCAAATCACCCCCAACTCTGACTGATGAGAGTCCCACAAGAACAGCCAACTATACAACCATAAGTTATATACAGAGGACTTAACTCAGACCCATATAGGGTCTGTTTGTTGCTTCAGTTTCTGTGAACCCCTATGAGTCCTTGTTAGTTGATTCTGTGGGCTGTATTCTAGTGGTGTCCTCAGCTCTCCTAGCTCCTACAGTCCTTCCTTACCTTCTTCTATGGGGTTCTCATGGCTCTGCCTTATGTTTGGCTGTGGTTGTCTACACGTATTCTCATTGGTTGCTGCATGACACCTGTCTGATGACTACTGGACTAGGCACCAAGATCTGTGAGTACAGTAGAATATCATTAGAAATCACCCCCCCCCCCCCAGTCAAGTTTGGTTTTTCTGACCTGACCTGCCTCTGGTATTTCTAGTACCCTGTGAATTTTCTGGTATAGCCTTTCAAGCATCTCTGTTGAAAATTTGGAGATCTTGCCTCCTCTTGCATAGGCTCTGGTAATACTTTTCTTTCTCTGTTGTTCCTTGAAACTGCTGAAGCCTGTTCAGTGGTTTATATATCACTAATGAGCTGGCAAATACTGCAAGGATGAAAAGATGAAATCTTGGCTATGAGTTTGCCTGTCCACAAACTGAGTGTGTGTGTGTGTGTGTGTGTGTGTGTGTGTGTGTGTGTGTAATATACCATCTTTTAAAGTTGTTATTTGATGAAAAAGTTGGATTCACAGAAGCTAGATCATTATAGCCAGAATTAGAAGTAACACTCTTATCTCTTCACTTGTATAAACTTTCAAAGGAGTCTTTATACAAGACAGTCAACATGAGTAACCAATAGAACTTAGACATTCTTAGCAGTTTCATTTCTTGAGAAAAGATCAAAATTTCTTAATCTGTTTACATGTTTTCCATCAAGTTTTCTGACAGAATTCTGGGCATATCTCCTCTGTTACCATCTCAACCTGCTCATTCAATGGTACAAAGCTCCTGCTTTCTCAGTATACTAAAAATCATGTCCAAGATGATACTGATTTTAAGACATATGATGCTATATAATTCAAAATAAAATGTTATCAGTTATAATTTCAAGTCTTATTTTTTTAAAAATGACAATAATTATAAGTAGGAGTAATCTCACTATTAGAGTTTTTGTTTAGCATGAGCAAGGCCCTTAACAGAATACACACAAAGTGACAATATTTAATAATATAGACATATGTGAAATAGGAAAGTATGTAGATTACAATTCCATATGTTTTTTTAAATTAAATTGGACATCTCAAATCTCTCTATACACTTTCTCTGGAATGGACATAGCTATTGCTCTTTTGAGGCAAAACAGTTGTGATCACCCATAAGAGACCCTCAGGAGATAGGGGTCATTAACGGTCCTCTGTAGAGTGAAGGAGGATTTGAAGATGTCATGAGGCTTTCAGGAGAGTCTCATGAAACCGTTCCCTCTGTGAATATCCAGTTGCCACTACAAAAATACATGAATGTTCGTTTGGAATAAGAGCTTTTGGTGGTAGAAGGTGATAGGCCTTTTCCTGGTTCGGCTACCTGAGAGTTACCAGAGAATTTCCCAGTGTGGTGAGAGCCTGTGAGTTGACAATGCTCTTTTAACTAACCCCCAATGTGTTTACCAACTGGACTTGGATGGAATTCTTGATTTGGACATTTCTTTATGTATTCCCAGGAAAAGTCCTGTAACATCAAATGTCAGGAAGGACAGAGAACATTTGGGTATCATAATCATCTGATCAATGTGTATTTCTTAATTTCATCCTATTTATGGAGCTATTAGACATTACTGAAACGCATACCAGCTCAGAAACTAAAATGTTATGGCAATATGAAATCTTTGTATTTTGAAGCATATTCAGACATACATCTTGTGTAGTTAAGCACACAAGTAACAAGACACACCAAAAGTGCATTTGTAACATGTTTATGAATAATTTTGAGTAATGAGTAAATTTGGCATGTTACATAAATTCTTCAAAGTAGCAATCCTTCAAAGTATACCGAATGCTAACTAGTTAAACATTTTTATGACAAGATGAAATTTATGTGAATTGGGAAAAGACACAAAATTTCAAGTTTCATTAATCCAACTAAGATTTAGCACCACCATGCCAATCAACATTGTGAACACTCTAATTAGAGATGATGTTACACTACTTAGCACTGATGGTATATAAAGTCATGAATTGTGCTTTTTGAGTGTTTCCACATACTAATCAAGAAACCACAAGAGCAAACATGCTATTGGAAAGTAGATATAAAGGGTATGGTGAAAAAAACAAGATAAGAAAAGCATTATATTAAAGGTATATTGGTTCTCTCTTGGAGGTAAATACCCGCTGATGATGAAATTTAGCTTATCTAGCAGCAGAAGTTTTACCAAAACAAACATAACTTTGCTCATAATTTTCCAATCATCTTCAGCTTCATCAAGATGCTGGTGATTTCCAATATGTTTTATGTGTATGTGCGAACTCTTGTGTTCTGTATAACAATGTAAGTAAAGCATCTCCCTCCTTCTAATGCTGCTTAAGAGATGAGGAAATAGTTGAGAGCTTGGATAATTTGTTCACATTCACGTAATCAGGGAATGAGGAAGATGGGATTAAATAGGTAAACCAAGAGGCAGGATTGGATGCCTAGGCATTGTGTGAGCTCTTACCATTCAGGGAGAAGCCACTAAATAGAGGTATTAACATTATCTGGAAGCAAAGGAAATTTCAGGATGCATCCAGACCCAAATTTTAACATCTTCTGGTGATTTATAGTACAAGTGCATTCCTGCACATTGCTGATACATCCAAAGTTTTTGGGGAGACTAATTCTGCATTAAAAGTCTAGACAGAATAGTTTCTGTTCTCTCTTCTTTGTGGTAGTGTTTCAGCCATGGGCTGTAGAGACCATACATATATAGTATTAGTTAATCCAGATGAAAATGAGACAATTTACTTCATATTTTGTGTGCATGGTAGAGTGCTTATTATGTATTATCCTTTCAGATAGATGCATGAAAACTGGATGCTGATCAGCCGACACACTGCACCATGGGGGCATGATACAGCTGTGTTTCCTAAAGATAAGTGTCATGGGGTTGGAGCAAGGTCTTTCAGGTGGTACATGCACACTGTCACAAAGCAATGACTGAGAATACAACTTTATTTTCAGTTTTTTCCTGGGCTTCTGAGCAACTAAAGGCAAGCATATTATATGGTTATAGTCTTGATTTTTTTTTAACACTTTCCATCACCCCGTTACAAAAAAAAAAATAATAATAAATAAATAAATAAATAAATAAATAAATAAATAAATAAAGAGCTTGGTGGAAGCCAATAGTAAACAAATTTTGCAACTGTTTTGATTATGTTGCTTAATTGGTTTAAATTTATACCGTGTGATAAATTGTAGCTGGGTGGTGGCCTATGCCTATTAAAAGGGTAATGGAAGGCAGATCTCTGAGTTTGTGGCCAGCCTGTTCTGCATAGCAAATTCCAGGACAGCCAGGGCTGCACAGAGAAACCCTGTCTTGAGAAATAAAAACCAAACCAAACCAAAAAACCCAAAAAACAAAACCACTCCAAGTTTCATTGTATTATTCTTGTTCTTTGACAATTCCATCCATGTGTATAATGCATTCTGATAATTGTCACACCTAACTTCCTTTAATTCCTCCATTTTCCTCCAAGCATGTCTTTTTGTTTTTGTTCTGTGACTCACTGAGTTTAGCAGAACCATTTCTTTGACCATGGGTTTAGAACTATCCATTGCAGCCTGGAGGGCTCACCAGTGGGTATGTAAATAAATGGTGAACAATCCTTCACTATGTACCATACCAGTACCTAGAAGTTTCGCGTGGAGCGGAAGTACTCCACATGCCCCTCCCCTGTCCATGTTTCAGAGTTCAGACTCAGTTTAGTGCCGTCCAGGGAATGCTACCGTAGCTGCTGTGAGATCTGGCTTGTAATGGCTGTGCCATGCCCAGAAGGTAGAAGTTTGCAATCCTTCCTCCTCTTCAGACTCTTACATTCTTTCTGTTCCCTTTCCTGGTACTGTCTCTCAGCCTTAGTGGGGTGGTATACTATATCTGGTTACAGGCTGAGCACTTACTATCATATTCTTTTTTTAATGTATACTTTATTTATTTTTATTTTATTTGTCTATGTGACGGTGTCAGATCCCTTAGAACTGGAGTTATAAACAGTTGTGAACGGCCATGGGGGCAGTGGGAATTGAACCCAGGTCCTATGGAAAAGCAGCCAGTGCTCTTAACCACCGAGCCATCTCTTGAGCCCCCTTACTGTCACTTTCTTTGACCCTATATAATAAGTTTAAAAAAGTATTTTAAAAAGGAACCAAGAAAATAATACTATAATTGATACATAGACATAGAAAACAATCTATGAGAGATATATGCTAATGCTGAAGAGTAGCACCACTGATTTAGCAAATAATTAGTTTAAAAAATGTGGAAAGCTAAGTACATAAAATCCCCTACAGAATTGTGCAAAGATTTAAGTACATTTAAGAAACTTTTTCAATACACCATGTTTTGGACTCTACCATGTTTACAGGAAGCTGTTAGCTGAGCAGAATGCCCTTGTAGGAGAGCACAAGTTCTGGGTCATCCTATGACTCACCATTCTTCCATCTAGACACCGAGACACCTGGCAAGAAAGGGAAGACAATGAAGTAGTTGGAGAAATAGACATATATTTCCTTCTGACAGCAGCATGGGTTTTTTCCTCTCTGGGATATCTAAAGACAGCCACTTCTACATGCTCAGGATCTCCTCCAGCAGTTCTGTGACCTTGTCCCTTTTTTGAAAAGGACTAACAAATTTCAAAATGATGCAGTAGTATAGGGCATGTTAGCTGAAGATATTTATAATAGGAAAGGTGTTATGCAATTACATATGACATAAATAGGTATCAACAATTTAAGCAAAACATACTATCTCTATGTAAGCATCAAGAAGAGTAAGGGGGAATAATTATGTATAAACCTTTGATATTTTTAATGCAAAGCACATTTAAAGAACCAGGAGCTCCTTCTTAGTGCTGAGAAGATCTATAAATCACTCTAGTTTTTAAATGCTGAAGAAAAGATTGCCTCTAAGTGCTTCAAATCCCAGCAGTGTTTTTAATGAACCAAGTTTGTTTTTAATCAATACTTAAGCTACTGAGGTTTTGATTGGACTTTTATGTGTGTGTGTGTGTGTGTGTGTGTGTGTGTGTGTGTGTGTGTGGTGTTGCTTTTAGATTTCTGAGCTTTCGAAAAGATAATAGCACATGTCATACTTGGAAAAAAAAACTGACTTTGATGCCACAAATCAATAGGAAGTATTGTTTAGCTAAGTATGGCAGATAAAAGTGAAAACACATGCTATTTTCCCATCTTATAAAAATCGTCATTCTGATGTATCCTCTGTAGGTGGACACGAGACATCTAGCTTCTAAGCCTAGAGCTTGGAGCTGTTAGCAGAAATCTTTTCAGGTTAATGCAAGTTAAATATAATGTATTTTAGAACATTAAATCTGTCTTAATTGTTAATCTCTTTTATTTGTAGACCATTTTATTGTGTACAAAGAGCTTTTGCCTCCTATTATATTATTTAAATCTCTTAACAATCCTGACAGACAAACAAAGCAGATTTTAAATACTCATCCTACAGATAATAAAAAGAAAATTGGAGACTCAAAAATATTAATCGCCAGGTGGCAGTGGTGCACGCCTTTAATCCCAGCACTCAGGAGGCAGAGCTAGGTGGATCTCTGTGGGTTTGAGGCCAGCCTGGTCTACAGATTGAGATCCAGGACAGGCACCAAAACTATATGGAGAAACCTTGTCTAGAAAAAAACAAAACAAAACAAAAAAGCAAAATATTCATCAATGAGCCCCTGGTCAAACAGAGCAGTGGTCCATGAAGTTGGAGTTAAACGTGATTGTGAACCACCTGTTGTAGGTGGTGGCATTTTGCCCCTGCAACAGCAGTACATGCTTTTAAATGCTGTGCTACCTCTCCAGCCCCCAAATTGATTTAAATATGCAATTCCTGCCATGCAAATTAAGTCCTTTAAATTCTTTGCAATCAATATTAATTTCTTCACCTAATATTTATTGTGTGATGACTGCATGGACGTTATGGCTGCACCTTTGGGAATATGGGACAACTGAAGACATCAGCAGTCTCTGAGTTTGAGAAATTTGCAACCTAAAAGATTGAACTAGAATGTTAATAGCCATGCTTCAAATTCGGTGATTTGGCATTGCATGCACATTTTTAAAATATACAAATTTGATAAAGCAATTCTATCTTTAACAGTTTATTAGAAAAGGCATCAACCATACACAAACGTGAATACACTGAAAATTTTGAAAATTTTATAGCAACAAAAATAGAAAATATCATATGTTCGTTAGTATCAAATTAAGTCTATTGTATATATTATATAAAATAATATTAAACTCCTATAAATATGTTTAATGTTACTTGTGGATATGTAAATATACCTGTATTTAAAAAAAATTAGAGAATTTATCCATTTTGTATGTACATGCATGTATCTGAACATGTTCTTGGGGATGTGCAGGCAAGTATGTAAGGCCAGAGGTCAAGGTTTAGTGTTTTCTTCAGCAGGTCTCCTTGCTTTTTGAAACTTGGTCTCACTAAATCTGGAGTTCTGATCTGATAGAACTTCAAATATCCTCCTGTCCCTGCCTCCTCAGCATTGAGATTAGGGGGAATTTGTTTTTATGTGAATAATGAGGATCCCACCTCAGATCCACACACTCTTTTGAGGGGAGGGTGACTGAGACATTTCTCAAGTTCTAAGAACTTACCTTTTGTTAGTCTTTAATTTAGTGTGTCTCTGTGTGTGGTGTGTGTACACATGTGGATGAGGTGTGTATGTGTGTGTGTGTGTGTGTGTGTGTGTATGTGTGTGTGTGTGTGCCTATGTACATGCAGGGAGAGGGCAGAGGAAGGCATCTGGAGTCTTCCTTTGTCATTTCTGTCATATGTTTTGAGAAAACTCAATACTTTCCTTTGGCTAAGCTGACTGGCCAGTGAGCTTGTGTTCCTCTTGTGTCTAGCCCCAGTAATGGGATTACAGGCACATAAATCATGCCTGGCTTTATGAGTATACTTAGGATTTGAACCCAGGTCATTTTGCTTTCACAATAAATGCTTATAACCACTATGCCATCTTCCCAGGCAAAGAACCTATCTTTTATTGATCAGATTCACCCAATATCATGATAGTCTGTAAGTAGTGATGGTAGTTATCTGAAAAAAAAATGAGTAAAATATTGACTATGTTGTCTGGAGATTAGATTTCACTTTTTGCTCTTTTTAATTTTTTTTTTTTTTTTTTAGGAGATGGATTCCCAATTTTCTAAGGAAGCGCCATATTGATTTCCAAAGTGGCTGTACAAGTTTGCATTCCCACCAGCAGTGGAGGAGAGTTCCCCTTGCTCCACATCCTCTCCAGCATAAGCTGTCTTCTGTGTTTTTGATCTTAGCCATTCTGACAGGTGTAAGGTGGTATCTCAGAGTTGTTTTGATTTGCATTTCCTAGATAATTAGGGATGTTGAGCAATTCCTTAAATGCTTAAATGTCTTTCATCCATTTGAGCTTCCTGTGTTGAGAATTCTCTGTTTGTTCTATAGCCCATTTCTTTCTTTCTTTCTTTCTTTCTTTCTTTCTTTCTTTCTTTCTTCCTTTCTTTCTTTTTAAGATTTATTTATTTATTTATTTATTTATTTATTTATTTATTTATTTATTTAATACAATGTTCAGCCTGCATGTATGCCTGCAAGCCAGAAGAGGGCACCAGATCTCATTATCGATGGTTGTGAGCCAACATGTGGTTGCTGGGAATTGAACTCAGGACCTCTGGAAGAACAGCCAGTGCTCTTAACCTCTGAACCATCTCTCCGGCCCTATAGCCCATTTTGATGTCTAATTTCTTGAGTTCTTTATATATTCTGAATATCAGCCCTCTGTCAGATGTGGGGTTGGTGAAGACCTTTTCCCATTCTGTAGGCTGTTGCTTTGTCTTGTTGACCATGTCCTGGGAATCCATCTCCCCCAAGACCCAGTTATAGCACTCTTGGACATATACCCAAGGAATGCTCAGTCATACCACAAGGGCATTTGCTCAGCTATGTTCATATCAGCATTGTTTGTAGTAGCCAGAATCTGAAAACAACCCAGATGCCCTTCAACTGAAGAATGGATAAAGAAAATATGGTACATATACACAATGGAGTACTACTCAGCAGAGAAAAACAATGACATCATGAGGTTTGCAGGCAAATGGATGGATCTAGAAAAAAATCATCCTGAGTGAGGTAACCCAGACTCAGAAGGACAAACATGGTATGTACTCACTCATACTAGGATACTAGAAATAAAACAAAGATGACTAGACTGCTACACAACTCCAGGGAGGCTACCTATAAAACAGGACCCTAAGAAAGACACAGGGATCACCCAATGACAGAGAAATGAATGAGATCTACATGAACAACCTGGACGACAGTGGGAGTAATGAAGGGCAAGTTTCGAGGGAAAGAGAGCTTAGGGGAGCAGGAGATCCCAGCTGGATCAAGAACAGAAAGGGAGAACAAGGGATAATAGACTATGATAAATGAAGACCACATTAGAACAGGAATAGGCAGAGTGCTTGAGAGGTCCCCAGAAATCCACGATGATACATCCTCTGTAGACTGCTGGCAATGGTCGAGAGATCAGATGGCCAAACACCCTAACAGTCGTGCTGTATCTCTCATCCAATAACTGATGGAAGTGGATGCAGAGATCCTAGGCCAGACCCCAAGTGGAGCTCCAGGACTCCAAATGTCAAGAAAGAGGAGGGACTGTAAGAGTGTGGATTTTTGAGACCAAGATTGGAGAAGCACAGGGACAAATAGCCAAATAATGGAAACACATGAACTATGAACCAAAAGCTGTGGAGCCCCCAACTGGATCAGGCCCTCTGGATAAGTAAGCCAACTGAATAGCTTGAACTGTTTGGGAGGCACCCAGGCAGTGGGACCTGGACCTGTCCTTAGTGCATGAGCTGGCTGTTTGGAACCTGGGGCTTATGTGGGGACACTTTGCTCAGCCTAGAAGGAGGAGACTGGACCTGCCTGTACTGAATCTACCAGGTTGAGCTGAATCCCTAGGGGAGTCTTGGCGCTAGAGGAGATGGGAACGGAGGGGAGGGGCTGGGGGAAAAGGTGGGGGCAGGGGGCAGGAGGGGGGAGGACAGGATAACCCATGGATGATATGTAAAATTAAAACACAAATATAATAAAAAAATAAATACCTCTACAGTGACAAAAAAGAAAACTCATGGCTGATATTCTCAAAAAAATTAAAATTTTAAACATTTAATTTAAAAAAATATTTTTTTGCATTGACTTTGTGATAATTGTTTTGTATTTTATGCCTAAAGAGACCATTTACATCAAAGTTGTTTATTAGAGATCAGTTGTTTAAGCACATCCTCACTTGTGATGAAGCATGTTGTTAGAGAAATTTGGGGATACATCACTATGAGTTGAACATACAGGTCCTCTGATTTCCTAGATGAGAAATGAACTGCTCTATTGGGAGTCTCTTTAGCTGAGGCATTATTTTGTTTGTTAGACATTTATGTTGTTATCATTTCTTTTCTTGAACTTGGTTTCCCATGGACCAAATTCTATTCTCTTCTGACAGTTAGCTTATAATAAATAAGATTTTATAAAAGGAACAAAGAAGCAACTTCACTTTTCCCTACCGTAGATCCGCACTAAGGCTTCTGTGAAGTCTTTGAGTCTGAGTTTAAGGTAGTTTATATTTCTTGGCAGCTGGAATCTTTTGGCAGACACTTATTTTCAGTAACGTGATTTTTTTCCTAACATCTGAGGCCCTATCTTAACTGAGACAACAAAAACAAACTGTAGGTTTTGCCTGCCCAAGGCAAAAGTAGGAGAGAAGATAATTGTTTATGTAATACCTTGGTTCACGCCCTTCTTATTGCCAGAAAATTCTTTTCTCTTCATGAGAATCTAGTTCAGGAAAGAAACACGAAATTCTGTTCTGTGGAAACATTAGCAAATTCTCATGTGTGGTCATTCACTTGTCAAAGGTGAAGGTTATATCCTTCCCATTGTAAGTAAGAAAATACCTTTCACTGACCTGGTAAAATATATCACCGAAATCTGTTATATCAAGACCAAGGGCTGGAAATGGGGGACATAAATAAAATTGAGGAAAATCATAAATTTGACCTTCCAGTCTCAGAACTCTGGAGTAAAGGAAAAGCAAGATATTGGTGATGGGAAAATAAATGTCTGAATCAGGGGGCCATGTTCATGGCATGTTGACTTAGTCTGAAGTATTTCTGTGTGATTTGTTTGTTCAATTGTGTGTTTGATTGATGGATTTTTTTTTAAAAGATAGTTCTCATATAGTCCAGTCAGGCCTCTAACTCATGAATTAACTCAAGATGACCTTTAAAAATTCTTAATCCTCCTGCCTCTACCTCCCCAGGGAATTTGCAGGAATATACCATCATGCCCTGATTGTAGAGTTCTAGGGATTGAACCAAGGGCTTCAGACATGTTGGCAAGTACTCCAAGAGCTCCATGCCTGGCCCTGGAAGGTCTCTGTTTGGAGACTGACTCCTCTACCCATTATATATACTTTAAATGGGTTTGGCAACCATCCCTGCCCTTATCAGGACTGTTTAATCTGACACACACCTATGTTCATTTGGTTTGCAGAGATATTGCCAAAAATTTCTACAAAGAGATGGTGACATTGGCTTGTTGACAATAACTGCTGGAGCCATGATAAGGAAGCTTCTAAGGGCCATGGAGACTCATTAGTAAAATACTGAACTGATACAGATATAATAGGATGAAAGGGTAGATTAAGGAATTTACTTCTAAAGAGCAACAACTTGTTTAAAATGTTTTACATTGGTATAGATTTTAGTCTATTGATACAAACTTAAAGTTAATTTTGTTATACTGTGTGTATATTTCTAATCATGTTTAAGGTATTATGTTTGTATAGCTCATTTTAAATTGAAATGGATAATTAAAAATAGATTAATGATTAGTCATCTATGATAATCATACTCGTAGCCATGTTAGTTAAGTCTTCTAGATATTCATAGACATATTTCAGATAGATAGGTAATCTTCAAATAATTCAAAGACCTACAGAATATGGCATTTAAAATACTTTTAAAATTTAGACTTTCTGGACAGTGAGACATGTCTGCTCCTGGCAGCACCGGATTTACTTCAGAGATGGGCATTGAAGACACTTCATATGGAGTTTATCTTCACCTTGGCAAAAATAGCCATTTGGGCAAGAAACTGTTCTTGCCTGGACTGCTTGATCAAATGGACATGCAGAACCCATAGAAAGGTGACCACTGAACTTTGCTTGACAAAATGTTCCTTCAGGTTCCTGCTTCGCAGAGGAAACTGCCAGACATTGTACAGGACACTGAAAAAAGTGACCAAGAGACTCTAGCCCTATGGGCTGAAGACAAATGCCCCCATTTTACAAAGGAACATTAGGTGACTGTACAGGCTGCCAGCTGTCTCTGTCTACTCTTGCAAGACTCCCGAAAAATGCTCCCATCCTTCTCCCGGTTCTCAGGTAATATTATATCCTTCTGAGGTCTTTGATATGGTTGAAGACTAGATAGTTATAATTTCCTCAGTTATGATAAAAGATAAGTTAGATATAAAACCTTAGACTCACAAATATAAGATAGATAGGATATCTTCTTTAATATTGTAACTATAATTTTTGCTTGATAATTGTTTTGTTATATGTAATTGTACTATGTAAAAGTTAAAACTTTCCTTAAAAAAAAAAAAAAAGAAAAGGGGAAGTGCTGTGGATATCGCTCTGTGTAAATAAAGTTCAGATTGGCCAGTGGCCAGGCAGGAAGTATAGGCGGGACAAGAGAGTAGAGAATTCTGGGAAGTAGAAGGTTGGGGAGAGACACCACCAGCCGCCGCCATGAGAAGCAACATGTAAAGATACTGGTAAGCCACAAGCCATGTGGCAAAGTATAGACTAACAGAAATGGGTTAATTTAAGATAGAAAAAGTAGATAACAAGAAGCCTGCCACAGCCATACAGTTTGTAAACAATGTAAGTTTCTGTGTGCTTTCTTGGTTGGGTCTGAGTGACTATGGGACTGGCGGGTAAGAGAGATTTGTCCTGACTGGGCCAGGCAGGAAACTCTACTACACTGAACCCCACCAGTGACTTCTGCCATGTGCACCTCAGCGGTGTCAAGACACCCACACTTGCCCGTTCTATAGACAGTATTAACTTACCTTCAGGAAAGGAAAACAAACCAGGTTTCCTCAGCTCCTTTGTAAGATAAAACTTTAATAAATAAGCTGTGGATGAAAATTTTATTCTCCAGGCAATGAAACAACAGGATGTGTGTTAATAAAAGGGTAAGACCCAACCCTGGGTCTTTCTGTCAGTGTGACCCAAATGCAGTGTTACATTTCACTGTGATTTTGTTTTCTGGCTGGTAAAATGGGATGCTTCATGTCTTTACTTCGATGATGGCTCTAAGGCGATTTGCAACCTTTGACTCTGAGACAAGCACTTGGCTACACACCCGATTTCATTGTCAGTAGGAAATACCAGCATAGTAAGGGAGGAAGATTTTTTTTTTTCTCAAAGACCACATTTATAAATCCTTATCTTTGATCAAAATTATATTGATAGTACCACATTAACGACAAAGAACACAAATAGTATGAAAACCTTGGTCATTAGAGCTCTTTGAATAAATGAAAAGTTCTAGAACTGGGTTAGAAATTATTGAGAATAAGCCAAAGTATGTTGTAATTTCAGAAAGTACAGCATGACAGATACACAGACAATGTATTAGAGGCGTCTCAGAGTAACACATGTACCAGCTGGAAGAGCTCCCAAGTGTTGTTGATGAACCTATTTGATCAAGTACGATGAGGTTTTTACAAAAAATATAAAATTAACATCTGTAAAACTATGTTGATAGAAATGGATAAATAGGTGAGTAAAGGGAATGGAATAGACAATTTCTCCATGTAGAAAAATCTTAAATAATTTATGTGGATGCTGTGCCCTCCAAGATGTGAAACAAGCATGTCAGGCCTCTGAGTGTCAATCACAAATTCCTTCCAAACTGAACCAGAGAAAGGGGGAGAAAAGAGTGATTTTTATAGTCAGAACAAATGACATCTGAGCCAGATCAAGCTCAGCTGAGGATATGTAGTTTGGAGATAAGGGGATAGCAAGGATCTTTAAGAAAGCAAGGACTCAGCCTTACCTTTTCTGTGTAACAGACATCGGACCAGCCAAACTGAAAGAAGAAAAAAAATCTCAGAACTCTTCAAAATCACCGAGATCATTGAAGACTAAGTATGAAAAGCTGTTGGAGCAAAAGAGGGCTTGAGGAGACCTGACAGTTACATGGAATGTATGCTACATGATCCTGGTGCAAAAAATGATCCTTCAGGGAAAACAAAAGAAACATGAGTCAACTACAGGCTTTAGATGATAATAAATATACCACTGTTGGTTCATGAATTATAAAAGTGTATCACATTAATGAAAGGTATCAATAGGGAAACAGCAAATTTTATGGGTGCTCTCTCTGAAAACCATCTGTAATTTGGAACTGATCAAACATAGAAACTTATTTGAAGTGGTGGTAATAGGAAGAACCCCTTTGCCACCCTTATTTAAGAGGGTTCTTGACTACAAATTAGTTCTCAGGTGGTAAGTTATGTGCTATTTATGACTCTGTAGCAGGAATCTTAAAAGTTCTTATTAATGAAACCAAACCTGAGGCCAGTTATTGGGGTGATTGCTGGAAGATCAGAGAAGCAGAACAAGCCACAGCTATCTCACCTTGCTAGTTCCTCAGGTGATCTTGTTTCCTCAGGCTGGAAGCTTCTGAGTCCTCCTCCACATGAATCTCAGCTGAACTGTGTTGCTCCAAAGCTTAAACTAACTACATGCTTTTTCCTCTTTAGTTCCTGGTCCTCACGCCTTATATACCTTTTTCTTTCTGCCCCCACTCCCTGGGATTAAAGGCGTGGGTCACCATGCTTAGCTGTTTCTAAAGTGGCCTTGAACTCAGAGATCTGGCTAGCTCTGCCTCCCAAGTGCTGGGATTAAAGGTGTGTACCACCACCGCCCAACTTCTGTTATGGCTTACTCTTCCCATTTTCTAGCCACCATTTCTGGCTCTGTTCTAGTGGCTGTCTGTTCTCTGACCCCAGATATGTTTATTTCGGGGAACACACAATATTTCAGGGAACACAATACCCACCACATGACTCCGTAGAACAGCGGTTCTCAGCTTATGGGTGGTGAACCCCTAGGGTTTGAATGACCCTTTCCCCAGGGCCACCTGAGACCATTAGAAGTATTGGATATGTACATTATGATTCATCACAGTAGCAAAACTACAGTTATGAAGTAGCAATGAAAATAATTTTATGGTTGAGGGTTAGCACATCATGAAGATCTGTATTAAAGGGTCACAGCCTTAGGAAGTTGAACACCACTGCCTTGGAATACCACTCAGAGCCAACTGTTAAAGTCCTCTATTATCTTGCAATCCAGAGAGGAATACATTTTCTTTACTTATAGACTAGTGAACGACCGGAAAGAAAACAGCTACATGCAGCTTTTGGACCAGCAGAAATTAGTATTGATATTAGCCAAATATTGAAAATTGAAATAATTTAAGGCAATGATTCTTGGGACTGACCTTTCTTTCTTTGGTCTTAAGGAATGGCCTACATATACACAGGAGGAAAGCAGTAACGAGAACTTTGACAAGTAAGGAGCAGAGCAGAATAAGAAGACACACATATAAACGATGCCCCAGAATACCCACCTAAATAGTGAAGTCTACCCAGTATATGTTCTACTCTCCTTTACTAAATTCCCAAAGCTGAGAAAACCCTACCAAGGGTGATTTGAATGGGAATGGACCTTATAGACTGAACTGTTTAAACACTTGGTCCATAGTTGTTTGGGAAGAATTAGGAGGTATGGGCTTGTTGGAGGAGCTAGGTCACTGGGGGTGAGCTTCCAGGGTTTGGAAGCCTATGCATTCCCATGTTAGTTCTTCCCCTCTCCCTCAGCCTTCTGTTGGTGGATCACAGGTATGTTTCAGCTACTGTTCTAGTGATAATCCCTGCCTTCCTGCTGCCATGCTTCCTGTCATGATGGTCATGGACTCACCCCATTGAACTGTAAGCTAATAAACTCACCTTCACTTGTCTTCATTGTGTATTAGCACAGCAATAGAAAAGTAACTCAGACACCACCTAAGTTCTCTTTTTTTAAAGATTTATTTATTTTTTACACATGGTGCTCTATCTGCATATACACCTATATGCCAGGAGAAAGCATCAGATCCCATTATAGATGGCTGTAAGCCACCATGTGGTTGCTGGGAATAGAACTCAGGACCTCTGGAAGAGCTGCCCATGCTCTTAACTGGGGAGCCATCCCACCTAAGCTCTTAAGTGAAGAGCTGCAGCAATCTCATCATGGCCCAGAAAGGATAATAATCACAGTGACTTTTGAAGTAGCAACCCTGCCCACTTGAACCCATTCATGTGATGGTCTAATGGTTTTCATTGCTGGGTAGTGAGGTACTGGTACTAAAACAAGGCAGCTAAACACATTTCAAGTTTGATTCTCAGTCCCCTACTTATAATCAGTGACATCTTAAGAGTCAGAGAAGAGAAGGTCTCTTGAACAATTTCTAGCTTCTCCCTTTATTACCATCTTGGGCAGAACCTTGTCCCTCTAAATGGTAGCACATCTTCACCACTGTGACTGTAAAAGCAAGCTGAGTGTTAAAGAAACAGCACTGACCCAGAGCTCATTCTGCCTGCACAAGGATAACAAACCCTTGGAAGTATGGGCGGGCAGCCAGCCACCAGGACAGCGGGGTACTCAGTCAGCCACCTAGCCCAGCGGTGGTGCAGTAGATCTTGGCATGGAGGGAAGCAGGGCAGACAAAGAGAAAGGATGTTCATCGTTTTAGTAAGTGGTTCAATCTGCTCTCTCTCTCTCACTTAGAGACCTAGGTGGCCCCTTTGTGTTTTATTCCTTTAGGTTGCAAGGAAAAACAATACATACATAAGGGAAGCTTATTATGATGATAGACAGGAGAAAAAGTCAGCTGGAGAAGGGAAAACCAGGAAATACTTTCTAGCTGGGCCTTCTGCACACTGGAGCATCACCTGGAAGGTAGAGTGTTGCTCTTGGATATTCACTGCTGTCTCAGGACCTGGGATTTTAGATCTGACGTTCTATACTTTGGGTGACCTTTCTTACTGTCTATGGCTCTTGCAAACAGCAAATTCCTGTTTACTGCTTAGAACTAACTTGTAATGATTTTCTTAGCTTCTGCTTTCCTGCTGTTGTTGTAAATCACTATTATCAGAAACTGTCTGCCTGACTTGGTTAAATTGTGATTAACTTTTACATCTGTGGGGCCACAGTACACAGTTATCATCTTTTTATGTATCCACGTCAGTGGACACAGCCTGCAACTCTGGGAAACGGAACAGTGAAGGCTAGTTACTCAAAATACAGCCCCAGTGGCATTTCAGGTGGATTTCAGTCTGCACCAGAAATACTTAGAGATAGTTGTGGATGAGAAATTGAAGGAGTCTTTTGGGTATAGTCACATATATGCCTTTAGGTATAGTCATATATTGATATGTCTTTCCCCCAGTTAAGGAGAGGAAGACGTAGAAGTCTGAACGCTTAGATACTATTTGCCTAGGCCACTGTCCTCAGCAGAATGCAGCATTGGACCAGTCATTTTCATCTAAATTGCTTGTGTTGTGGCAGAAATTTGGGCTATTTATTGTTGTCCTATCCTGAATTATCCTTTTGTAAAGTAGAACCAATTCAATAATGCAATAATGAAATGCATGTAGTATATATCACAATCTTTATGTGGGTTTTATGGCAATACACAAGGAAGCTAGGCAGCCACATCTCTTTGGAAAATGGTGGTATCAAATGGACCGGAGGGCTGACAGTCTGATAACACATGCAGCCAGGAAGAAACACAGGGAGATTTTTTTTTTTTTCCTTTTCCTCAAGAGGACTTGTCTCTGCTCCTCAATTATATCTCTTTTTTTGTTTGTTTGTTTTTTTCATCTTTATTTTTGTTTATCATTGTGATTCATTACTCATTTCCTTCAATTCCTGTCCCAGGTCGTGAACAATGTTTTCAGCATTCTAGAAGTAGTATTCCACTTCATTTTTATCATTAAATTTGGTAATTATTATACTGCCATTTTTGTAATGGCAACTTCCTCTTTCATGCCCTTCTCTCTGTACAAGTTTCATTGCTTCTGGCTAAATGTGTGACTAATGCTATTTGGTTTGCACTATTGGGTTTCTTGATGTTTTAATTAAAAATACAGGAATAACAAAAATGATTTCCACTCCATTGCATAGTTACAGACATCGAGGTTATGTTAAACTCTCTTATACAGATTCATTTTCTAAAGAAGTTCCCTCAGTTACAGCCTGGTTTCCTTTATAGTTTATAGTAAGGAACATAAAAAATAAAATCTTAAATTTGAAAGGAGCTCATAAATGAATAGACTTTATAATTCTTCACTGGTTCTGGCACATAGTCTGAAAAACGAAGCGTCAAAGGCAATGACAATGGGATGGTTTTAAAATTTTGTAGATTTTTTTTCAAGATTTGAGGAGGGTAGTAGATTTTCCAAAAAATTGTGTGTGTATGTGTGTGTGTGTGTGTGTGTGTGTGTGTGTGTGTGTATGTTGGTATGTGGCTTAAGTGTACTATCCTGTGGAGTCAAAAAGAGGCATCAATCTCCTGCCACTTGGGTTATAGGGTATTCTGCACTATTCAACATGGGTGCTGGCAACCTAACTCAGGCCCTCTTTATGAACAGTATGTGCTCTTAACCACTGAGCTCTTTCTGCAGCCCTGATTGTTGGTTTTGATTGTTATAATTCTAATTCCAAGAATATATTTGTATACATTTTTATTTACAAGATACAGTGAAAAATTTTTATGCCATTAAATGATAATTGTTTGCTTTTCACCACGATCTGTTTATGGGGACATAAATCTCTTTATTTTTCCTCTAAGTAAGACTCTATTTTGGCCAGGCAGTGGTGGCACATGCCTTTAATCCCAGCACTTGGGGGCAGAGGCAGGCAGATCTCTGTGAGTTCGAGGCCAGCCTGGTCTACAGAGTGAGTTCCAGGAAAAAAAGACTCTATTTCAGTAAAGCTCAAAAATACTAAGAACCCCAGACATTTCAGAACTTACCTATTTCTCTAAGTGTTGAATGGGCAACATTTTAAATACCAGTCTCCTCTCTCTCTCTCTCTCTCTCTCTCTCTCTCTCTCTCTCTCTCTCTGTCTGTGTGTGTGTGTGTGTGTGTGTATGTGTGTAATTTTACTTGTATATAAGACCGTTTTTAGGGGACAGACTGCAGCACATGCATTTGTTTGGATGACATTCATTGTAATAGATCAGTACTTGGCCCTGGAGGAGATGGGAATAGAAGAGAGGGGCTGGGGGGAAGGTGGGGGCAGGGGCGGGAGGTGGGAGGACAGGGGAACCCATGGCTGATATGTAAAATTAAAACACAAATATAATAAATAAAAATTAAAAAAATTAAAAAACAAACAACAAAAAAAGAAATAACACAAAAAAATAGGTACTTAAAGCAGTATTAGTAATGTGGTTTAGAACATAAAAAGAGTATTTGAAAAGTCTTACCAGATGTGTTTTGTGCTTGATGAGACAGAATATTTAAGTGTGGTGGATTTAAATGGATGAACTACTTGGATGCTCTGCTTCCAGGGAAGCTGTTTAAACTAGTTCCTTATTATTGCTGACAGTTAATCTTTACTTCATATCCCTAAGCACTTGGCTAGGAATAGAACTATATTCCAGGCTCAAGTCCATAAGACCTCTGCTTCCAAAATAGGAAAGCTGCCCAGTTGTTCCCATTTGTACTTGGTGATCTCATCCTCTTTGTTCCTGCGGCCACTAGGCTAGTTTGGAGTGGCATTCTTTTCCCTTGGTTGGGTGTTTTAGTGGCTTTCCAGCTGTGCTACCCAAGATGTCTTACATGGAGTTTTAAAACCAGTGTCCTTCAAAATGTACTTGGTGATCATATACATGAATCAACTTCAATGTGTGCACGTGGTGTGTGTGTGTGTGTGTGTGTGTGTGTGTGTGTGTGTGTGTGTGTATATGTATGTATGTATGTAGGTGTATGCATGTAGGTATGCCCATCAGTAGTGATATTTGTAGAGACTGAAGGAAGATATTAGGAGTCCTTTATCATTACTCTGCCTTGTTAACCAGATTCAGGGTCATTCACTGAACATGAAGCATACTGTTTTTCTGCTAGCCTCGCTGTCAATAATCCCCAGTGATCTTACTACCTCCACGCCTTCTATGGGTGTACACAGCCATGCTTGAAATTTCACATGGTTCTGAGGGTCTGAATGCAGGTCCTCATGCTTTCACTCATCTATGGAACTATCTCTGTCAACAACATCTAAATGTTCACTAACTTTTAGAAATTCATTTTCTGCTGCTGAGATAAAAATAAAACAGACCCTTGACCCAATTGTAGCTTCCTAAAGGAAGAAATATGTAGTATACACACACACACACACACACACACACACACACACACAGAGAGAGAGAGAGAGAGAGAGAGAGAGAGTTTACTGGAAATTAAATGCATAATTTAATGGCCAAACAGATGTTATTTTTCTATGTGACACACATATTAGGCAGTCATGGAGATGGAGCTTGGATGTGTAGCTGTAAACCTAGGTTGCTAATTGGTATGGAAAGTACATTGTTGTTCCATATAAAAATGTGATTTTCGACCTGCGCTTTCATTATAGTCACACGACACAAATGAGCTAATAATTTGGACTCTCCCCCACTTCTATTCATGTTGTGGCGATATTCTGGCAGCTCACCCATCCCTGCGCAGGGAAGGCAGATGGCGCATGTGTTGCCTTAGGTGTCCAGGCCTTCACTAAGTGACTGTCATCTTGTCTGGTCAACACAGGTCTCTGGCCAAAAAGCAGATTTCATTTTTTTTTTTTTTTTTATCGACCAGGCAGATTTCTGAGTTTTTGTTTGTTATTCATAATTCTGGGGCCTACTTACTCTGTTCAATCTATCTTTCTCAAACATTTTGTTTATCCTTACACTTGTCTGTTTTTTTTTTTTTTCTAGGATGGCTAATGGGTTTTATACATTCAAGGTGACTGACCTCTATGTGTCTCACTTCCCACCATACAGCATGTGTAGGAGGCGGTGTGTGAAGGAAGCACAGAGCAGAGAAGACAGCTAAAGGGAAGTTTTAAAAGGGAACATGATTCATTATTTCCACAGCATATTTTTGTCCCTATATGTATATGATGATTACTTGACATATACTTATACCTAACATAAGTAACATAAAAATATTGTATGTGATATTATAATAAATATATAAAAAATAAAATAAATAATAAAAATAATATAAAAATATAAACTGTTTTTATATATATGTTATATCCCCATAAGCTGTGCTATGTACATTGCAGCAGCAACAATACTCCTTTGTTTAGTACTTTCTTTGGAATGAATGAGTGTGAATAGCATATGTCGAGGCCCTTAGGCATACACAGTAATGCCAAATATTTACACCATTATGTCTGTTTGTCTAATTACCTTAAACACAGTTCATTTTGTACAGGAGAAATGTTATAGATGCTTCTAAAGTGGCTTTTAAGAAATCCATCCTCATATATAAAAAGCTGCTTAAGCCAATGTTGATCCTGATGCATTCTAAAATATTTTCCAGATCATTGGGAAACTCAATCTTAATGTTCAATATTAATACCCAATCAGCCATGTAAAATGGATGGTGATGGTAAATATTCTTTTAATTTATTCATTGAATATTTATTTTATTCCATCTATAAATAAGATTATTTTAATGAGAACTTTAAAAAAAGTTTTGTAGTGCTGGGCATCTACTCAGAGCTCACATATGTATGGTAAGCATTCTAATAGGGAGCCACATTCATGTGCTATTTGAACTTTCACAGTGATATTATGGTGTACTACAGTTTGTTATATGCTCATTGGAAGTAGGAAGTTAACAATGTAGAGAACAAAATAAGTTATCCAGATGTACTCAGCAAATCATAGCTAACTTTTGGACATTGGCAGTATTGTCAAGATGGTTAAAGGTCAGAAGAAAGGCAAATAGGAATGACTGATATGGAGAAAGGGAGCTGAGCAGTGTGTATGCATTCATTTCTTTTTGCTTCCTGATTGAAGATGGGATACAGTCACTTGTGTTGGCCCCTATGACCTCAGCTTTTCTGTTGTGATGGCCTGTACCCATGAATCACGAGCCAGAGAGAGCCTTTTGTCCATTAAGTTTCAGTCAGAATATTTGAACAGTTTCACACTTAGGAAGACTCTTTTCACCCTACAAATGCCCATGGAACCTAATTACCAACAAGTTAAATACCTTTTCTGGGCTCCTCATATTGATGTTGCCATATGCATACCTACAGACTCCAAAAGATTCGGCTACAGCCAGAGAATCATATCAGTCCTTAAGAAGATCCTAGGGAGAAAGCCTTTGTACTTTGTTTCTTTCTTTTGTTTGCTTACATGTAGGCATGCTTTAGCTGGCCCACTTGAAAAACTATTAAGAAGATTAAGGCATCCATAATTATTATCTGAGAATTCTGTTTATATTTTTGGTGATAGCAAAAGGACTTTAAAATTTGACTTCTAAAGGAGGACTCTAAATACTAGATGATTAATATTTCACAAAACAAAGAATAAACTGAGAAGCAAAGGAATTCATTATCCTTACTAAAATAAATAATGTGTGAATATGGGAAAGGTCATTGTGTTTGATACTTGTATTATGCATAGAGAAATGAGGCTTTTTTTGAAGTGTTTATTAAAATGACTTGCCTTGAGACTGAGTTATGAAATCACTGCATATAATTAAAATTCAAAGTCTCTGAACCCCATAGTAACACATTGAGCTAAAACACATCTTGTTTATTTGTGAACATGTCCATGTTCAGAGAAGTAAAAAGGAAATTGGCTATCTATACATATAAGGACTTTCAGCCAGGCAGTGGTGGCACATACCTTGAATCCCAGCACTTGGGAGGCAGAGGCAGGCAGATCTCTGCGAGTTCGAGGCCAGCCTGGTTTCAGGAAAGGCACAAAGCTACACAGAGAAACCCTGTCTTGAAAACAAAACAAAACAACAACAACAAAAAAAAAACATAAGCAATATGAACATGTAATTGTGGTGAGACAATGGATATCTCATTGTGTATGTGTTTGTATGTGCATATTGTATATATAAAACTATTAAATATAAGACAGTATCTTGATATATAGTCCAGGCTGGTATTGAACTCATGATCTTTTTGCCTCCTAAGCGTTGAGATTACTAAATTATGCCACTGAAGCATAAATCTATTTAGTCTTAACAATAAAAACCTTGGCGTCACATATTGAGGGTGAAAGCTGAAAGATCAGAGAAGCAGAGTTGCCACTAGAGAATTCTTACCTCTATGAATGAAATCTCAGACCTAAGGAATCCTCACACTGATTGGGTCCAGATCCTGTCTCTACCTGCCTTATATTTCAGTCTCCAAGTACTTAGTGCAGAGATCAAAGGTATAAGCCACCACGTTTGGCTCTCTTTGGTTTCTCTTTTAGACTGTTTCAATCTCATGGTAGCTCAGAGTGGTCTTGAACTCCTGATCTACCTTCTTTCTCTTTCCAAGTGCTGGGAGTAAATGTGTGTGCCACCCCTGCCTGGCCTCTATGATTAACTAGTGGCTGGCTCTACCATCTGAACTCCAGGCAGGCCTTTATGTGTCAGAACACAAACAAAATATCATACAACATGCCACTGTACTGGGCTGTTTTGAATTTATCTCTCTAACCAAAGCATATTTCACAGAACTTCATCTTGAGAGTGTTAATGTAAAAGCTCATGGAATGAAGCATCAAAGTGCTATGTGAGCTCATAAACAGAATTTGGAGATAGAACACATGAATTCACCTCTGGTTTTCTGCTTTTTCCTGCAAAAAGTAGGTGAATATTAATCTTTCTAAACTGTTATTTCTTCATTTCCTTAAATGGTAGGAGCAGCTACAAAGCTGACACAAAGAAGGATTTTAGAATAAAATGAAACACGCCTTTAATCCCAGCACTCGGGAGGCAGGTGGATCTCTGTGAGTTCAAGGCCAGCCTGGTCTACAAAGCAAGTTCTAGGACAGCCTCCAAAGCTACAGAGAAACCCTGTCTCGAAAAAACAAAAAACAAAAAAACAAAAAACCAACAACAACAACAACAAAAAATCATGAAGAGCATAAAATGCAGTATTTTTTGTTAATACAAGGATGTTGGTGGAACTGCACTTTGCTATTATTCCATTGGTGCCCTATCCAAATGGAGAAACATTCCTTTGCATCTTCCCCAGATTCCACCCTTAATCTGATATTTCCAGTATCTTTTTTACACTACCTTTTCAAGTTCACACAGATTTTGTAAGCATTCTATCAACACCCTTATCCATCTGTGCAAAGATTTATGTGTGTTTTATCTTAATATTTTAAAAGAAATCTTTAGAATTGTTTTGCCTTTGGTATTAATCATTTTATTTGGTTGAGCTAAAAGATTATAACATGATTTAGTAAGCTTAAGATTGAGTGCCCTGCTTATATCTTTTCAACAACCAATGGATAATAATTATTATACTGAAGCTAATAGTTATCAGGTAAAACAAAATTACATTGGCTTTCTGCCATGAGTTTGAATATTGTCTATGTGAAGTCATGATGAGATTTTGCTCTCTTTTTTCCCTTTATACCTACCCTACTTTTGTTCTACAAATTCACAAGAAAAAGGATCTCATAGTCATTTCTCAGATGCATCTCTGTGTGTGACTTAGATATTTAAACTCAAGACAAGGCAGAATAGTTTTAATTACTGAAATAGTTTTCTATGTTTTAATAAATCTAAAACTATGGTTCAGGCATAACTTGATTATATGGTTCAATATCTGAAGAAAAAGTCAACTGGGGTTTCCATCTGATAAGTCCAGAGATTTGGCTCTGATCCTTTGTGCTCTTTTCCATAAGAGTGGAAGTAGTATCTCAGATAGTGCAGGCATGTGTGGTAAGAATAAAATGATGCTTAGTCATTGCATCAGGGAAAACTGTTAGCTGTTCAGTGTTATATGTAAACTCTCCACAGTAATGTGGGCATTTATCAAATTAGAACCATTGTTTGAATACGTTTCAACATGGCAGACTTTATTCTTGAAATGCTTCAGTCAAAGAATTCCTTCTATTTCTCCTCTGAATGCATGTTCAATACATCTGTCAACATCCTTTGGTCTTTTATTTTTCTCTTTCTAGTCTTGGGAGCTTAGGGTTGGTGCTTTCCCAGAAAATATACTAATTTATCATCTTCCCATGTCTGTCTCATAAATTTCCTAATTCTGAAAAATTCAATAGCATTCAGTTATATCTCAAAGCATTATTTGTTCAGTTTGTACACCCAACTTGCACAAGGTTTGTGAGATTACCTCCCCATTTCCTGTCTCTCTGCTGACTGTTACACATCATTTCTCTTTATTTGCACTATTCTATTAGCTCTGTAACTCCTTAACTCTCTGTTCAACCCAATGCACCCTTTATTTTTACTGTTAAAGTAATCCTTCTGAAACACCACTTTTCTGACTCTGTTTGCCAATGGCTGGGACATTTTGATGGCTTCCTGTATTTTATAAGACAAAGTCCAAGCTCCACATTATAGCAAACTGTTTTCATGCTGCTTTCCCAGATGTACTTCATACACAGGCTTGGTGGGATTTCCTAAAATAGAACCCGAAATCCAAAACTCTGTGCCTTTGTACATATCTTTTCCTTGATGTATTTGCCCCTGTCCCCCATCTTTCACCATCATTGCCTAGAAAATGTTCTCCACAACTGTGACTTCTTCTCTGGAGTTGTACTGTGCCTGTCTGAGAGCCACACTGGCCTGTGATACTTAGAGACTCCTTTACATTCCAGGACTGCAAACTTTAAGGTCCTATGGTAGTAACCTTTCTCGTCTGTCTTTGCTTTTGCTACTAGATGAGCTTATATTTCTCTTTTTTTCCTTCTAAACAAATATTGTGAAATATTACTGAGCAGATGAATTAATGGTCCCTCCACTTAGCTTTCCCTTATCCAGATGATAAGAGGAGAAATAGGCAGGGTCTCTCTGCAAATGGGAAAACAGCTCAGACTACTGATAATAAGCTGCCACCTTTCCACCTCACGGAAACCTCTTCCCCTTTTGGTTTGTGCTTCAAAGAGCTTCCTTTTGACCCGTGTGTGATCTGTGACAAGTCGAGGCACGTCCTCTACTTTCTTCCTTTTTCTTTTTAATTTTATTTTTAGAACATATTTGTGGTCCTTGCAGTGTGATGAATAAAAAGTAGATCCTGGTGAAAATTTCGGATTAGTAAATTGTTTCCTTTTCTGTGGAATTATTAAAACCTAGTGGTCTGGCCAGTGGCAATTCTTATTTTTAAACAATAGGACTCTCATCTCTCTACTTCAAAGATTTTGTTGAGTTCACTGTTATTGTCAACATTTTCTAAAAATCTATTTTCAATGACATGCATTTAAAACTTCATTGCATTATTTGCCTGAGAATTATCTAAATTAAAGACTAAAATAAAATGTCTAAGTAATAGGATTCAAAAGCAGCCTGCCCTTATCACAGAACCTGATACACAATGGTGTGATCCTATCCCTGAAGCCCATGATTCATCCTGACAGGGAACTGGTGGATCATATTGTCATGGCAACAGGATGGCTTCTTCGGTTTAAATTTGTTTGTGTTGCAGATCCATAACTTTAAAAGCTTATCCAGTGCTTTTAAAGAACATCTCTGTGTTGTTCACGAGGCGTGCAGGCTGTATGCTAAAATTCCTAGCTATTTTGCAAATGGTAATTTGAGTGCTCTTTTGCTTTTGTTCTTTTTTGTCTACAAAGTGAGCAGTTAGGAGACTAAAATTGTTGTGCCTGAGTGTTTTGTTTGTTACTTGTTTGGCTTCAGTATAGAACTGCAGAGGTAAAAATTGCTTTCCCCATATTCACTGTATGGAAACTGGGAATTTATGTTTGGGGATATAAATATATACATTATTTCAGCGAGGCAGTAAGAATGAAATACACTGAGAGTCATTTTAGCAGGCTAAAGACTCAGAACTTAATAAGCCTAATATGTTGTTGTACAAAGGCAAAACCTTCCAGCACTTTCAGTTCTTTTTACATGACAAAGACACTTCATTTTGCCTAGAAATTCTCTCTAAACAGTGCGGAAGAACAGTGATCCATGGTCTTTGTTCATTGCCTGGTAGAACGTCCTTGACACCTCTCTCATGGCAGCACAGGGCTGACAGCTGGGTTCTCATTTGGAAGCAGAGGAGAGAGAGCCAGGGGAATGGGAACCAGCAAGTGAGGAGAGAGGAGAATGAGGAGGGAGGATGGACAGGGAAAGGGAGACACAGAAACAAAGAACCATTTGTTGTTGACTTTGCATTGTTTGACCCCTTAATATTAAAGATGGACAGAAATTCCCCACATTAACATGAACCGTCTTCATCCATCCAGTGAAACAAAACCTTTGTATGAGTTAGCTATGTCTTTAAAGAGGCCAATAGATGAAGGTTACAGAGGGATTATGAAACAGAGAAGGCATTTTGATGGTGCTAGCCCCGAATCAAGGAGAACTCCTGGAAATTTAAAGGATAATAAAGTAGCTAAGGTAGAACTCAGTTCTACTACCCACACTGGCCAATTATTGGTCTCACTGTAAACAGGCATGGGCGACTAAAAACAATGAGGAGGGCTAAGCCATTTGTTAGACTTTGGAGCTGTTTGCTTGTCTTTCTGCTTCTCTGGGGTGTGAAGAGAGCTCCTGGAGAGAAGCTGTGTCTGCAGAGACTGAAGGCTGATTAGAGCAGCCTACTGTGGAGAGATTGGAAGGTTGCAGGTCTAGAGGCTAATTACCTCATCTTGGGCTAGTTTTAGCCCTGGCAACAGCCATCCCTTGCCCGCTTCTGTGCCAGAACTAACATCCTGTGACAAATAGATAAAAGACCTTTAGGGATCTATGAGTTGAGTAGACCACCAGCTTCCACTAACCCCAAAGCTAAGGATGCCATCAGATAGTATCTTAGACCTACAGAAAAGCTTCCTCCATCTTGCTATAAGCCTTGCATATCTGATGTACCTAGCAGTATATTTTAAACTTGCCTTGATTTGTGGCTTTTTCTTTTCTGTGTAATTATTAAACTCCATGAAACTGTTTCCACAATGGAACATGGAATTGAGGGTAAGCTAAATCTGTGTTCCCAGGTCATGATCCCACAAAATGTCCCCAGAATAAGGGATTTCTTATACCCTTTGTGATGAGAGATGCATTTTTTGTTTGTTTGTATGCCTTCATAGAGTATGATACAGATTATGGGAGTTAATCTTGGAGTTTGCTTGCTCAATTATCTGTTTTTAGCTTTCTTGGAAGCATTGGTTTTCATAGTTGGCCTCATTATTTGTAATTTGATTTTGGAAAACTCAGCTTTGTGGTTCTAACTAGCATTAGCTTTTGAAACTGCTTCTGAAGTTCTTAGCTATATACACTTAAGAAAGCCAATGAGTTGTTAAGAGAACAGTAGAAATGCAACTGTATGTTGGATCAGCAAACATTCATTCTTCTTGTCCATGAAATGGAAATGAAGCAAGCCATTTTTTCTTTGGGGATGTCACAGTGTCCCTGGAAATTAGGGTACAGTAGAGAAACCACCTAAATGGTCTCTCCCTGATTAGTTGAAAGGCTTCTACTGCAGCTAAAAGGAGAGAACATCCAGAGGCAGATATGGAAGAGTCTAGGACAGAGAGAAAAAGAAGCAGGCTGGACATGGCCAGTGCTAGGGAAGCATGGCATAGAAAAAAACTTGTGGGTAATATGCAGGATGAGTAGCTGAGAGGAAGGGAGCCCCTGAACTTGGGCAGACAGGGAGTTTAGTGTAGAGGAGAAGGTGGAAGAGGCAGGATGCTAGCTTTGTCAGCTCTGAGCTGTATGACACGTACATGTGACCATGGACCAGAAGAGGAATCTGGATGCTAGCATTGGCTTTGGTAGGCCCAATAGGTACATATCAATAGGGAGCTAGATGCCTCAGGCAGAGGTAAAGGGAGATAGGGAAGTGGTTCTTCCTAGCAGGCAGAAACCCCTATCACAGGTTCCTGAGGAATGCTGAAAGTGTTAGCCAGCAATCCTACCATCCAGCATATGCTGAGCCAAGACTTTCATTTAGGACCAAAGTCAGTGGGTCTGCTTTTTTGGAGGAAAATGTGGTACCTTTTGGACCTGACAGTGCCTACTGCAGGAAGGAAGACAAAGGTATTTGAGTGTCAGATATTCCAGAAAACAATTTTCTCAGGTTCTGGGAGTAAACATACTTGGTTTCAATGTGTTCAAGCATGGAAGCATTTGTGAGTATTAGAAACACTCACTATATCACCAGTGGTCTGAGAAAGTGAGTATTTTCTCTGAACAACCAGTTATCCTTAGAAAATCTTTCATGGGATTACATAGTTTATGTACATGTTTTTTGTTGATATTAAATATCATGCTACTGAGAATATGCATTATATCATTCAGTGAACCAGGATTATATTGAGAATGAGCTGGTGTTATAGAGAGCTCCCTAGAAATGACCACTTAGCATCAGTTTATAGCCAATTGTAAGTCTTTATTCTAGTCAGGTGGGACTACACTAAGGTATTTGGGGACACAAGTGTAATCCCGCCTGTTTAGATCAAGTGGCTTTTAAAGGCACACAAAAACATCTTGTTATCTCACTCAGCAGCTACAGAGGAAGGTTTGCACAAGCAAGCAGTTTAACAGAAGCTAAGATAAGCAGTTAACTGGAGGGGAGAGGTTCTACACAAGCAGGCAATTTAACAGAGGCTAAGTAAGCTGGGGCATCTTGACCTTGGGTTCCTGGAGTAGAATTAGGTAAGTTCCCATGAGATTCTCCAGCAAAGAGATCAAATTCAAGTTAAAACCAAAATGGCCTCAGGAAGTAAACAAGATGGAGGAACCTCTGTTCTGTCTTGCTCTGTCACAATGGAGAAAAGATGATGTCTTGGTAGAGTACCGCTGAGCTCTTCTCTCACCTTTCCTCCTGGGCCCCCTGTGTAATCTGCTGTAAAACCAGCTCAAACTTATTTGAAGGGGGGAAGATCACCACTTGAAATGAGATTGTTTTACTGAATCAAAGAGTCTTGTGAGAAACAAGTTGTGACTCAGAAAGTTGAACTGCAGACCCTCAAAAGGTATGTTCATTTATCTAATGCAGGCAAGCATAAAAAGCAGTTTACCAGTCTGGGACTGTACTTGTTTTGGACTATATACATAGACTTCTCATAATAATGTACCTTGCAAACTATTGGTGACCTAGGATACCACTGATCCCCCAAACTTGCATCAGACCATAAGGCTGCTTGTGAATCTAAAGACAAATCAATGATTCTGATTAACATCCTTTTGATGATAGGACATTTTTATTAAATAATTCCCAGAGAAAACTCTGAAACTGAGGAAGGTGGCCTGATCTGGACTGAAGTAGTTTTGTGTGCCTATACATCAGGACAAATTGAGACTTCTGGGTCAGGGTTTAGGAGGAAAATAAAGAGCAACCTCTTTTCACCATCTTATGCCAGTACATAATTGGGCATTCAAAGAACCAAAATCATACTCATTATGGGAAGAGATTTACACGGTGAGGAAAGGCTTAAATAATTCAAGCCTGTCAAAGTCAGGAACCACCCCCATCACACGTCTTAACATCTGAACTCCTTTTTCTCTTGAATCTCATAAAAGGATGCCCCAAATGATAACTGGGACCCTTGAGTATGATCTGACTCACATGGCCAGCTCTCAAGAGTGACACCATTTTTCAGAAATGTACTATTGCTTTCCTTTTGAGTTTCGAAGTTTGCTTACTGATTTGCTGTAGAACAAAGTGTTAAATAGTCTTATTAATACAAAACCTCGAGCCAGATATTGGGGTTAAAACATGAGAGATCAGAGGAATAAAAAAAGCCACAGCTAACCTCACTTCATCAACTCAGCAGCTTCCCAAAAGACCTACTTCCTGTATACCCATGCCTATATGCCTTTCTGTTCTGCCATCTCATTTCCTCTCTGCCCAGCTACATTACTTTCTCTTCCTACCCAGCTCTGTCATTTCCTGTCTGTCTTGTACAGACCTCCAGACCTTTATGGTTAGTGCTGGGATTTAAGGCATGTGCCACCACGCCTAGTTTTGTTCCCAGTATAGCCTTGAACTCACAGAAATCCAGATGGATCTGTGTCTCTTGAGTGATAGGATTAAAGGCGTGTGCTACCATTGCCTGACCTCTGTGTTTACTATAGTAGCTGGCTTTTCCCTCTGATCTTCAGATAAGCTCTATTGGAGGACACAGATAAAATACCACCACCATTTGCAATCTCCATGTTCGCTTATATTGTTCTTCAATGAAATAACCAGAAGCTGGAAACATCTGTCCCAGATATGAACTACTAGTAAGATCTCTGGAACCTGTTAATATTACCATATTTGGTTAAAGTAAAGGGAGTCTTTGCAAATGTTTTTGAGTGAAGGATCCAAAGGCGGCATCAGCCTGAGTTGTCCAGGTGAATTCAAAATCTAATAACTGCCTATGAGAAAGAGAAGGCAATCTGAGACAAAGAAAGTAATGAGGAGGTGCCAGCTGCCAGCAGAAGCTGAAAGAAACATGCAAGATGGTGTTTCCTAGAGTCTATGGTGGCAGAACACCCTGACTGTCCTCTTAATTTCAGATGTGTGACCTTCATTACTGGCAGATGATAAATTTCTCCTATTGACAGAAATTTGTGACAGCAGCCACAAGGAATCAGACCCACACAAGGAATCAGACCCACACAAGGAATCAGACCATACACATGTGGTCCTTCATCACAGCCTACCTGGAGTCACAGTAGATAAGAAACAGTTGGGCATTTAAGAAGGCATCCTGGTGGCTTTTCATCACTTTGCTTTCCTGTTTAGATCATCTTCCTTGGATTTTATCCATCATCCTCAAGCTACAGCTACCAGTAATTCCTGCTTCTCACTCATGTCTTTCCATGTTCCTTCACATAGTTTATTTGTTTTTGTAGTGCTTGGGGTCCAACTCTGGGTCTTCACCCAGGCTGGCCAGGATTTTTTCTATATCCTATACCCCTGTCTCTCCAACTTTTATCTCATAATTAATCTTCTATTTTATTTTTTATTTTTTTCGAGACATGGTTTCTCTGTGTAGCTTTGTGCCTTTCCTGGAACTTGCTTTGGAGACCAGGCTGGCCTCGAACTCACAGAGAGCCGCCTGCCTCTGCCTCCCGAGTGCTGGGATTACAGGCGTGCGCGCCACCACCGCCCGGTCTTCTATTTTTTATAAGGATAAAGTTTACTTTATTTCCCATAAAGCATTGTTTATATATTGTAATACCTCTGGGACATTTTTTAAAGTTTAATATTTTGTAATGCCTGGCTTCTTTTCAAATTCTGTGTTTTATAAGGAACAAATCAAAGAGGAATCCCAGTCAAATAGTAGTTTTAGTTTAAGGGCTAGCTATTCAACATGCTCTCTTTTATTGCTTGTGTGTATCCCAAAATATTTGCCAATAGTCTTATGACTCAAATTTCTATCCTCCAAAACATCATGGCAGCTTGACTTTTCTTTCTTTCTTTTTTTTTTTTTTTTTAATAACAAGTCAAAGTTGATGAAGAGAGATTTTGCTTGTGGCTTGTCTTAATACCAACAACCGTAATTAACAAAGCATCGTATGAGATAATTGACTTAGAATAAACGAGTTCCTTACTTGTCTTTGTTTCTAGGCAAGCACAGAGATGGAGACAGTACTGTCATCACAGTGTTGAAAGGTGAGGCAGAGCTGTAAACAAACACAGCTTTATGCTTTGCTAAGACATAATGCCGAAAATTACAGCGACGACAGAGATGATTCCTGAGTAGGGACCAGCTGACTTCATGTTCTTTTCTTGTGCATATGGAACATGGAACTTTTCCATGAGGATGGGAAAAAGATGAGAAAATAAAAATGGTTAAATACCAGATAATAATGAAAATATTTCATTACTATGGCTTCTTTGGTAACACCAGGCACAAAGTCACTTAGTACTGACACTAGTTACTTAAAATTGTTCTCATATGTAGTCCTTGGAAACTGTGTTAGTAGTCCAAATGCAGCCTAAGTTTAAAAATGAACCTGCATAGTAATTATGTTCATGATCCTTGAGATAAAATAAACAGGGTTAAAATCATATTTGTAAACATGTTTTTGTGCATCTATGTATGACATATATGTGACTCATTTTCTTTATTAATATTGGTATGATAATATTGCCTACCTCAAGTAATTATGAAAAATTTAAGGAAGCAATGTGTAACCAACAGAACGATGACTGTCAGATAGTAATTCCTCAATAAATGTTCATTATTACTATTCTACTCTAGATATTCTCAGTTACACATTTCAGAATAAACTCCAAGAAGATACATTAGAGCATGGAGCTTGGTATGAGTTAAGCATAATGCTGCCTTCATCACTAAGGTTGTGATATGACAAGTCACACATTCAGTATTGGGGACTAGGACACAAAAGGAAAAACATGTTCATAGAGTGCTGATACTTTATTGAAACGGTAATACATAAAAAGACACGTTAAAGTCAACCAGTGGTATGCAAGAGTGCAGAATGAACAGATGCCTTGAGTTTGGAAGAATTACACTCCAAAAAGTAGGTAAAATAAAGGAAATGATAAGGGAGACACCTGCAGAGCTTAGTGCAGGAGTCAACTTTCCCGTGCAAGTGGTGAAGACAAACCAGAAGAATGTCACTTTTAAAGAAGCATTTAGAAGGTGACTTAGGAACCAAATTAGAGCTCCACAGGTAGACATTGTCTCCTCAAACTCATTGCAGAGAAATTCAGATGAAGTACACTCAAATAAGGGTGGAAATGAAAAGTAGTGCCTATATGTTGATTATAATGCAATTAGTAACACATCCTGGGAACTTCAGAGCTTGATGCTCATTCTGGATCTCAGCCTCAAAGTCCCTGAGATTGACATGTGATATACCTGGACCTGCCACTCCAGTCCTGATGTGAGTTCAGATGGTATCTGCTGATCGATGTCAATATTGTTTGGCCACGATTGTCCTCAGCTGTTCCTCTGTCAGTTCACCTCGTGTGGATATGCACCTGAGCCTCATTTTCCATTGCTCTGAGAAAATGTTGTTTGAAGCATTCTTATTTTGATCAATCAGCTCCCATCAGGGAATGGGGCTCTGTGAAATCAATGCTGACTCATTGTAGCACCTGAGAGGAATAATACTGTGCTGGTGAGGGGATGCACAATGTCACGGAAGAAGTAGTGGAATAGGGTTGAGTAGAACCAGCCCAGGGGCTGGAGGTCTAACCTGACTCCCCTCCCCCACTCTCCACATGAGAAAATGTACCCATGAAGAAGTTCAGTGAGTGAAGCATGGTCAGACAATCTCAATGGGAGTATAAATCTGTATTTCTGACTTTATGTACTCAGAAAACACTGTCAGCCATATGTGCCATCATCATGTCTAACCCGTAGAGACTATAGATGCCATCCCAGTGGGTCTCTGCTTGAAGTCACATGAGAAAGTGAGCAGCTATGATCAAGCAGCCTATGGAGCAGGAAATGTATACTTATTCATTTTAGCCACCTCAAATTTTGGAGTCATTTGTCATTTAGCCACAGATAACCAGAAGCATCATTTTATTGATGCAAAAGATGAAGAGAAAAGAAACTTAGTAACTTGTCAGAAGCCATAGTAATTAGTAGCGTACAGATTTTAGAATTTGGAGTCAAAGTATTTCATGTTATACCATTCTCACTTACTATATTTTTCTTTCTTCTCACTGTCAACAAATCAGGCACTCGGTAGATGCTATTGATCAGGTCTCATCTTTATCAGTGAGATTCAAATAAGCATACTTAGCATAAATTTTGTATATACTTATATGTATACATATTATGTGCTTGTGTAAAGGTGATTTGCCCTACATTATACAACTAGCAAATGGCACAGGCAGAAATTGAACATAAAATATTTTTCTCCATAAATTTGAGTTTCCTAAACACTGCACATTATTGCTTCCTAAAACCTATAAGACTCTCTCTGTGCCTGCCCCTCTGATGCATTTTAGACTTTTCTTGATTTATGAGTTTCTTTGTTCTGTAAAACTATAAAACTCATGAAACTGCTTCCACATTGGAACATAGAATTGAAAGAAAACAGATGGTGTGCTCCTGGGCCACTGTAATCACTCAAAATAATATTTTTCTTTTCACTCCATCCTTAAAAAACAAACAAACAAACAAAACAAACCAACACTTTCACTATTTTAAGAATATTTTCATGAACTTCGTCATTTAACAGTGTGATCATACAGATAAATCAGAAATTCCTTGAGTACTGCTGGGAAATTAAAATATCCACTCTATAAAAAGAAGACCCACAAAGGGAATCCCCACCTCCACCAACTCTTTTTCACTAACAGCTTTATTGAGATACTAGAAAATTCAACCTTTGAGAAAGTATACAAGTCAATATATTTTTTAGAGGAAAATGTTTGGAAATGTACAGCCATTATGACTATCTAGTCTCAAAACCTTCATCATCCAAAAGAAGCTGTGTATATATTAGTTATCACTTCCCATTTCCTCTATCACCTTTAGCTTTTCATTTTACACTGAAAAAAGCAGAAAGCAAAGAAAGTGCTATCTTCTCACTTTTCCCTCAAATAGCAAAATTATTTAAGATCTGTTAGTGTGTTAGGCCACTTTGATACACATACTGAATATCATTAAGTTATATTTGTGCCTGCTATAGGCAGTCTATGTCTAATGAAGAAGACATTTATAGTCTATATCTAATAAAGAAGACATTTCTAGAATAAGAATATCTGATGAACTTCCAGTTGAAAAGAGGGCTTCTCTCCTGCAGTGTATACTGGGACCATTTAAACCACCATTGTACTCCCCAATGAACAGACATCAACAGTTACCTCATAGATAAAAAAATTTCTTCCTCCTTTACTGGTAAGGTTATGTTGAGATATTGAGATTGTGAACTACAAAGCAGATGAATACTGGGGAATTGCAAGCATAGGCTTTGTTATGGATGTCATGACAACCATTTACCCCACCTCCAGAAAAAAGGTATGTTATCAAAGAGTAGACACCAATTTAACGTTTGGAAACTATGACCTAGAAAGAGTGTATGACCCTTGAGGTTCTGAGGAATAGGTTCTGATCCAAAATGATTAGTTCTCTTAGTAGATAAAGATGAGACACCATCTCATGTGGAATGTGGGTACTCAGAGTGCCAGAGTGCCATGGAGGACAGTCTCAGATGAAAGCCATGTGTGAGTCAAAGAAAGTAGTTTTTAGAGACACTAAGCCTGCTAATATTTGGACCCTGAACTACCCCCAGGACTGGGAAAAACATAAAGGCCTTGGTTGAGTATCTTATGTGGTGGTCTGTGATGGTAGCCAGAGAAAATTATAAAAACCCACCCTAGAGTTTATCAGGGGCATGTAACACTATTTCTAAAGATACTGGGAGGTACTTTATCTGCCAATATCTGTGGAAATATTCAGGGTGTAGAATCATCCTTTACCCTGCAGACAGAATTGAAATAGTACTTGTGTTTTATACCAGAAAGAGCACACATTTTCCTCTTTAAGGCTCTGTTGTTTCATGTGACCTAAAAAGACACCATTACACAGAATGCTAATTATTTAAAATGTGTTTTATTGTACACAATGTATATCTTAGAGTATATTTTTGTACAAGTATATTTAATGCATAACCTGGATAAACTGTATATAACATCCACACCCTGAGATAGTCTTTGAATTTTAGTTTTAACGACAGTACCATATTCTTTATGTCAAGTGATAATGAATTTGAAACTTCCCAAAAATCTCATTGGAGAGGGAGAGTGTGAATGAAGGATGTCTTTCCTTCTAATAGAAATTTTAGAGCATTTTTAAAGGAAGTTCTCTCAATATCCTTTATCATCGTCCACAATGCCCAGGGTTATATAATGAACATGGAGGCTACAAGGACATGTTATGCAAAGGAGCTTAGTGAGAGATTAGAGCTGAATTATGATGAGTGGGTACCAAGCCTTGATCTTTGTAGCGGTCAGTGTTTCACCATTTCATCCATTATTTTGAGGAAAAAACACACAGGAAGTTTTCATAAAACAATCTACAGAAACCATGCTTTGATGACAGAGCTGTAATTCTAGAGACCATCAGGATGGAAAATCACAGCGTTTGGGTCTTTTTTCCTAAGGCTTGTCAACTCTCAGAGGTGTGATGCATGCTAAAGATGTCATTCCTTAAGCTTCCTGCAGTAAAATTTCACCAAAGTTGGAAATTATTCCTGTGAATTCCTACTTCTGGTAAACAATTCTAGCAAGACATGTGGGGTTGGAGATATTAGGGTGATAGGTTTTATTGTGAACCTTGTCTTGCAAAGAGATATCCTAAACCCAGCTTTCAGATAAGAAAGGGAATCACAGAGTATAACCGGCCTTGATAAAACTCATCCAACAATAAGAAATAAAGACCACAATACTAGTTATCTCTGTCTAAAGCAAGAGTAGTTTATTCTATGACCTGTAGGACTGTTTCTAATTTCTCCATGCAGGTTATAATCACAAAAATCAAAATCTAATATCATATTTGTAACCAAAGTAACAATAATGCAACCATATAAGCACTGTGGCTTACCCAGGATATTTGTATGTCTACTGGGTGTAATTAAGTCACCAGAGAACTCCTGAGTAGACCATAACACAGCAAGTAATAAACTTGCTTCTTAATCTGCTAGATGTTAGAATTAAAGAGAAACACAAAAGGAGACAAGGAAAGCATAATATACTTTCATGAGTGGTGAAAATGTGGTCACTGTAAACCACCCAGGAAAAAACAACATCAAGACATTTGCCTGGCATACTGAAAGTACACTAAGACCAAAATGGAAGCTGTGACACATTTAATTGGACACTTATGAATCTATATCTATCCTCTTATGAGAATAGTGGGATTATAATTTGGACTATTCCAGAGCAGTTTGCCATCTTAACCACTGGTCCATCTCCACAGCCTCTGGGTCTTCCTTTATAATGTGTGAAGCCATTTGATGCACTTTTGGCCATCAAAGTAAAAGGAGATGCTTTTTAGGTCAGGTTTATGAGAAATCACATTGATTTCCTGATGACAGGGATTAAACTGCTATGTACCATTTACCCTTTTCTAGGATCTGACAGCACCTGGCAACCATTAGGATGATAACACACACTGAGGATAAGAAAACAAACAATCTGGCATTGTGCTGTGACTCTGCCAACCTTTATTTGTACCTTAATTTCTCTAAGGTCTATGGTTGAAAGTTTGGCTGGGTAAAGTAGTTTGGGCTGGCACCCATGGTCCCTTAGTGTCTGCAAAAATCTGTGCAGGACCTTCTGGCTGTTAAAATCTCCATTGATAAATTGGGTGTTATTCTGATAGGCCTGCCTTTATATGTTATTTGGCCTTTTCTCCTTTGCAGCTCTTAATATTCTTTCTTATTCTGTATGTTTAGTGTTTTGATTATTATGTGGTGAGGGGACTTTTTTTTTTAATCCAGTTTATTTGGTGTTCTGTAAGCTTCTTGAATCTTTATAAGGTATGTCCTTCTTTAGGTTGGAACAGTTTTCTTCTATGATTTTATTGAATATATTTTTCTGCACCTTTGAGCTGGGATTCTTGTCCTTCTTCTATTCCTATTATTCTTAGATTTGGTCTTTTCATGGTGTTCCATATTTCCTGCATGTTTTGTTTTGGAATTTTTTGGGGGGGATTTAACATTTTCTTTGACGATGAATCTATTTTGTCTCTTGCATCTTGAATGTCTGAGACGCTTTCTTCCATCTCTTGTATTCTGTTGGTGATGTTTATATCTGTAGTTCCTGTTTACTTACCCAGATTCTCCTTTTCCAAAATTCCCTCAGTTTGTGTTTTCTTTATTGCGTCTAGTCAATTTTCAAGTCTTGGGGTGAGGAAGGTTGTGGGAACATGAGGGATCAGGTTGGGCAAGTTGTAGGTGGGATGGAGAGGAGAATAATGAAAGAGACCCCTTGATGGGGGGAGGGACATTTCAGGTTAGGGAGAAACCTGATGCTAGGGAAACTCCCAGGAATCTACAGGATGACCCCAGCTAAGACACTTAGCAGTAGTGGAGAGGGTGCCTGACCTGGCTGGTCATCTCCTGTAATCAGATTGGTGACTACCCTAATTGTCATCATAGAACCTTTGTCCAGTAACTGAGGGAAGCAGATGCAGAGATCCACAGCTAAGCTCTGGGCTGAGCTTTGGGAATCCTGTTGAAGAAAGGGAGGAAGGATTGTAAAGTTGGGGGGTCAAGATAATCACAAGTGAACCCACAGAAACAGCTAACCTGGGCTCACAGGAGCTCACAGACTCTAGCCTGATAGCTAGGGAGCCGGCATGGGACTGACCCAGGCCCTCTGCATATGGGTGATACTTGTGCAGCTTCCTCTGTTTGTGGGATTCCTAACAGTGGGATCAGGGTCTGTCCTTAATGCTTGAGCTGGCTTTGGGGAACCTATTCCCCCATACTGGGTTGCCTTGCTCAACCTTAATACAAGGGAAGGAGTTTAGTCCTACCTCAATGTGACATGCCATGCTTTGTTTATGTCCATGGAAGACCTGTCCCTTTCTGAACAGAAACAGAGGAGTGGATGAGGGGCAGGGCTAGGGAGGTGAGAATGGAGGGAGGGAACAGGAGGAGAGGAGGGAGGGGAAGCTACTGCTGGGATGTAAAGTTAAAAGAAAAATTACTAAAAAAGGAAAAAAAATTACAGTGCTTTGTGAAACAGATATATTTCCAAAAGTTATTAGTTAATAATTTACATTATTTTAGAGGGGAAATTACTATATAAAACAATTTCTATTAATAATTTTTTTAAAGCTAAAAATAAATCCATTAGAGAGAAAAAAAAAGATTCTTTGGTGTGTCCAAACTGGAACTCATATTGAGACTTGGGTTTCCAATTCGTCAATAGGAGTGTTGGCCTAGACAGATGTCTGTGGGACGCAGAGGCTAACCCTCAGTAAAAAGATTGATGTTCTATCATATAGAAAGTAAGTGAGCACTTGATCTTGGAGGAATGAATTCATCACTGCTATTAATTGGGCAATATATTCCTCATGTTTTATCTCTTCTACAGAAGTCTGATCATTGCACTCACAGATATTCCTTTCACATAGTGGCATCTGTCATTTTATGACTCAGCAGGAGACCTTTGTCAGATGTGCCTCTCCACTTTTCAACTCTGCCTCCAAAGAATGTGAGTTGAACACAGATGTCTTTGTTTATAGACCTTCCAGTCTCAAGTAGCCCATTAGCCAAAGAAATTAGCCCAGAGAAACTAAACAAAGAGAAAGCCTCATTAACAGGAGAGAAAAACAAAACTCATTTGATGAGAGTCAGATTTCATTGCGTGGACTTGAAGGCAACTAACTCTACAGAGTGTAGATGCTCATGATCAGACCTTAATAGTTAGGGCTCTGAATCAACCTGGCCAGCATGTCAGATACTTGTTTTCCTATTCACTTAGACATTTTTATTGCTAAGATGATCTTCAATACAATGGATTCATATCACAATATCATATATATCTATAGTTATAAAAATAATGTAGTCTCATGAACATAATAAACTTCAAAATTAGAGGAAATGTCAGTAAGCAACATATTAATAGTAAAGTTGGTTGTTTATAGTAGCCCAAAATAATTAGACAAAGAATGAAGTGTTTTTGTAGATGACGAGGGGAATGGTATGGTGACTCTGAGGGTTCCAACTCGCAAACTTCACCAAGCTTTTAGATTAAAGATGCTTGTGTGCCTTGTTTAGAGATTGAATGCTATCTGTGCAGTGAATGTTCATGTGTGATCCTTATAGTCTAAAGAAACGCTGAGAAACTGTACAACATCCAGGCAGGAGTGACAGAGACGTAATGATTAAAGGCCAGAAAAGTCTGTCTGCCTAGGAAAGGTTAAAAGAATTGGCATTTAGCTTCTGGCTGAGCAAGGCGACTGTTTCCCTCAAATATATGAAGCTTTTTTTTGATGGTGTGAGACTATGAAACACTGAAAAGAAAAACCTGGCAAGTTTTTGCAGCAAAAAAAAAAAAAAAAAAAAAAAAAATCTATCAGTCATCTACACAATATAAATTTACCTTTTAGCACAATTTGGAGTCATGTCCTAGAGTAGACTAACTACCATTTGTTGGAGAATTTTAGACTTGGCATGGGATAGAGATGGTTAGCTACTTTAGTGTTAAATATAAGCTATATTTGCTGGTTTTAGTGTTATAGAATGTAGTAGAATTGATTTTTATTTACATGTCACTTAATAATCAAGTCCACCACAGCTGACGAGGTAGCCCTCCTCTCAGGAGTGTTAGGAACTTCCTTCCAGTAGATTCTTCTGCCTTCAAGTAAAGTGTGCCTGATATTGTGATTAAATTGGAGTCACCTCTCACCCAGGAAAACTGGCAAGGATACATTCTGCTCGAAAAAGTCAGTTTCATTTTACGTCGACGAGGAAGCTGTCATTAGGTAGAGATGTTGTGAGTTCAACCATGTAACCATAGCTTGGTTTTGGAAAGGCTTGAAAATATTACCTGTATCTGGGCAGGATGATTCTCAGTTCTAATCACTTTATGAAAGAAAAGATATTAGGATGAGACTAGCAGCTTCTCATCTCAGTGGACTACATTAGCGTGGATATTAGCATATCAGCATTTCCATTCTTAAAAAATTATCAGCAGAGCAGCTGACAACAATATTGGAGCTAGGGCTTTGCCTCTACTGTAGTTAAGCATGTTGGGCTTTTCTTAGAATCATTTTGACTTCTGAGTATTTCTATCTTCAGAAATGCAGACAGTTCCCAGAAGGTCTTGAGTTCTGTAGGGGAATTTAAGAGTGAAATCGATCTTAGGTCTCTGTCTTCTTCAGTTCTTTATACCAAGGCTTCTCACCCTAGGAAAACAGCTTCCCTCTACCACAGAAGGCTCCATCGTGTGATTCTGTTAATCTTCTCACAAGCAAAGCAACTGAAAACTATTTTGTTATGACATTGAAGGAAACTTCAGCAAAGAAGTTTATTGAATTCAGTTGAAATCTCCCTACAATGGATGTTCTTCCTGGACAGTTTTTATATTCAGTTTAAATGAGCATTTCCTGCAGCATTCTATCTGATTCTGACATCATAAGCAATCCATTGGCAAGGTCTCATCTAATTAAATAATGTTGTCAGGCTCAGAATGAAGTTAGTTCAATCTTACAGTTCAAATTCCATAAGCATTGTAACAAACAACTTTATAATACATGACAAGACTATTAAAATAATCAATCTAAAAACCAGACTCTCAAAAGCCCTCCTAATGAAATTGTTTGTAATTTATTCATGAGTAAATATAATTTCAAACAGAACAAATCACATGCTGTATCATTCTGAGAGGCTTAATTTTTTGCTAGTTGATATATGTGTCCTTCAAGTAACTCCTTCATATAGTAATAACTTGAGATAGGAATTCTTTGAAAAATACCATAAATACTCATTGTTACATTAAATAAATAAATAAATAATACTAGATCATTTAGATTTAATTAGGAAATCTAATTTTGTCCATCTCTAAGATATGGAGATTTAGAAGGTAATTAAAATCACATAATAAACTCTTTTGTATGAAATGATCAATTAATGTAGCCAAGCAATACTTGTTTTTAAAATGCAAACTTCCAGTATGTTCAAACAAAATTACTTTGGCTGAATTTTGTACTGATTAACTTGCTGACTATTCCTTTAAGCCAAGGTGCTCATGTTGACCACATGTATAGTTAAGCCTGTGTTTCTCGATGTCCTAGGTCCATTCATTCTAATAAGTCATAATTTATATAGTCTTTACTGTTTTGAGTCTCAAATTACATAGTACAAGATAATTTAGTCAATCAGATTTCTATGTCTATGGCCTCCTTCAGTTTTATGTGGTCATTAATTATAGATATAACACTTGCAAGATTTTTATGTTTGACATAATCATAGAGAAGAAAATTTAATATTCCTGAAGTAGCTGAAACTGTGCCTATAAAAAAACCCAACCTGTATTTTTATGCATAATTGAAGTGATTCTTGACCAATCTGTTTAGTGATTTTTTTAAATGCATCTATAACAAGTTCCTAAACTGCCTCAGATCTGTCATTAGAATATCCAGATTATCTGATTGCAGCTCAATTTTCCCTCATTGTTTTGATCTCCTCATAATTGCTTAGATTGAAGTAAGAGTCAGTCAGCATTTCAATGCTAGTTTTCACTGTTAACTTTATAAAAGGCTGCTTTAGTGTCCTTCTCACATGCTAATGAATGTAAGTTGGAAGCAGCTACCACATCTGAACTAGAGTAGGCCATGTAGGGAGCTGTTTATCATAAAACTTAATGTTCAGCTCAGCATCAGCCCAAGTAAGAGCTAACATGATTAAAAATTAATTATAACCATTGTTTATTAGAAGAGAAGGGTCTATTCTTGTGCTTAGAGAGCACTATTATATCTAATTATGATATTCACCTAAGGACATTTATATAAGAATATCCTCAAAATTCAAGGTGATGTAAAATGTCAATTTAGAAAGCTGATATATTTTAAAAGTAAGATGTCAAAATGGCTTAGAAGACATGGGGCTGAACCCATTAACTCAAGTCCAAGACTTACATTTTTCCTTTAGTATCGCTCTTCTTCCAGCCCAGAAAAACAATAAAGAGATACTGAGATATGGCTCAGAACTAACAGTTTTCATAAAACAGACAAAAAGCCCTGAAACGTAAATGGAAGTTTTCCGAATTAATGAAAGTACAGTATGTCAGTCTAGGCTGGACAGAGTCATTTTCTACTTTCATTGGACCATTTATGCCTGGATATTTGATTTTCATGTGATTAAGTATATAATAACTCAAGCACTGGGCATGTTTGTGTTCAAAACTGAGAATTTGGCAGAGAGGCAAGAAAGTTTATTTCCTCCTTTCTTGGAGGAATCAGACTAACCCTTCTTTCTATGGCTCCAAAAGCATAAACAGGAAACTAAAGCAAGATAGATTGGCCTTAATTTAATCGAGAATTTTGTGGCCTAACTTTTCTGTCTCAATATCATATGAAAAAAAATTAATCCCTGATCTTTGAAGGACAAGCTTGACCATCATTAGTCAAATGTAATAGTTCAGGCATTTATCAACTAAAAAGAGAATCAGGCATAGTAATGTATGATGTCTATGCTAACTCTCTAACATCTTTCCTGTATATTTTATAGGAATTTTCTGGATATTAACTCAGATACTACACACAGAAATACCTTGAAAAACAATTTTTTTGTGTGTGGGATGGAGAAGATTTTAGGTATGATCACTGAATTGGAACTATCTATTGGAGCCTCATGGGACCCACCACCAGTGGGTACACCGCTGAAGACAGTGATACCCCCTTTCCTGAATCCATCAGGAGGACTTAGTTTACCCAGTTATGTTAGAACCCCCTAGAACTTCCTCCACTCACCGTCCAGATGTTTATGGAGCTGTTCGCATATAGACTGAGTATTGTCATCCTCGGTTATGAAAAGTTCATGATTGCAATGGCTGTGCATCGCTTACAAGATGTCTATTTTTTGCATCTTTTCTGCCAATCTGCTCATTTTCACTTTTTCTCCTCCTTATGGAATGTTCCCTAAGCTCTGGAGAGGATATATATTTGTAAGTGTGTGTGTGTGTGTGTGTGTGTGTGTGTGTGTGTGTGTCTTTTATTTTGGTTACAAAATAGTAGGTTTCCATACGGGGCTTTGAATACTCCATCCTTTTAAAATAACTTCTTCACATTCTCTTGTCCCTTGCCTACCACCTTCATTGTGAAACCCTTCCATCGCAACTATTCTCCTCCTACTTTGACATTACCTGCATTACATTATACCCTTCCCTTAAGGCAGCCTCCTAATGATCTCTTTCTAGATTTCTGGCCTCTACAGGAACTCTAAGTTGACTATTCATACTTAGCTATTCAAAGTTAGGGGGCCATATAAGAGAGAGAACATATGATGTTTGTTTTCCTATGCCTGGGCTACTTCATCAAAATAATTTCCATCAATTTCATCCATTTACCTAAAATTTTTATAATTTCTTTTTTTTCCCTGAAAAACAAATTTCCCTCATGTATATGCATCCCATTTTCATTATCCGTTCATTAGGTGATGTGTGTCTAGGAGGACTATGACTCAGCTATTATAGTTCTGGGTGTACACCACTTATCAGGCTTTGTCATCCATGTTTATTGTCACTCTATGTTCAATTCTAAGTTCAATGACTTAACTATATTGCATAGAAACAATGTAATAAAATGATAAATTTTAGGAACTTGAGTTTCATTTCTCTCAACATTGTGAGGCAACTTTTTTATCTTTCTACTAGAAAAAAATCTTGAAAGTGTTGCTTATATATTCTATACTTCATGAACTTGCTGAGTTTATTTAATGAAGTGCAATTAAATGAAAATAATGCATGCAATAAAAAAGCACTTATACTGCATACAAGCAATACATCTGTAGTATATAGAGTGCTTATAGAATGCTACAAGACATATTTTCAAATCCTTACATATCAACACATTGAGAATTTTAAAAATACAAATATAAAAATAATTGTGTGGATTTGATTACTTTCTGGAAATTAAATAAATTCCTATTAGACCAATTTTTATACTATTTCTGTGCCTAGTAAATTAAAAATATTATAAAGATGATCATACTTAAGTCCATGGGAATTTACTGGAAAAATACATACAGGTACTACTTGAAGGAATTGTAAACTCTCTTCAAAACATTGATGTGAATTTTTAGCAATATTGTTATTATTGGTTTGCTTTGATGAGTATTTTTCTTTAAACTTCTTTCTTCTGTATATACATCCTTAATAAGTGAAGGTCTAATGGCTTTTAATCTAGAGAAATCTCTTTATGAATATTTTCTAGCAAATGGTCTTGAGATATAGAGACTCTGAGTACAATATAATCTAATGTGTCTTTTCAAGTCAAAAGGATTACATGATTACTGCCAATTAGGAGGCATGGATTCCTAATATCAGGGCTCCTATCTCATATTGCTGTCCATACAGGAATCCTCTTCACTGTTGCCTGTGTAATTTGAATATATGCGACAATGCTGGTTCTATGGATACTGTGATTTTTTTGAGCAATATCCTGCTCTTTGAATGGCACATAGGTCTCCTCTCTGTCACTATCTATGCAGCAGACAGAGCTAGAGTCTGCAGAAAAGGTCTGTGGGCATTTGTATCCTGAAGAAATACAAATTTTAGAAGCAGATCACTTGATCAAACTTGATCTCCTCCCCTCTATGATTCTAGCTAGGTAAGTGCTGAAAGTGCTCTGAGCTCATTTTCTCAACTTCACGATGGAAGAAAAGAATGTGTAACTAATAATATTCATGAGACCAATTAGGGAAGATGTCAGTAATGAGCTTTGCAGGTTGCATGCAATGCAAGAGATCCTTTCCTTTGACATCCTCCCTTTCTTTTTTTTTTTCCTCTGAGAAATCCATCTCATGGGAATTCAGTCTTAGAATCAATAAATGGAAGACAAAAATTATTTTGCCTTATGTAATTTTTCATTTATGACATATTTCATTCTTTCTCACTTGATGTAATGGTCAGCCTGGGTCTATGAACTGTTAGTCACTGGGAGTTTTGCATCTTTATCCTATCTGCATACCAACTTAGAACTAAGTTCTGATATTTTCTTGTACAGCTCCTATATGGATGGATGACAGGTGCCTAGAAGCAAGACTTAAAGCTTGTCAGTTCTACAAACTCTCATCACATTAAATGTACCTTGCGAAGGTTAAGCACTTATGGAGGACATAATTGGCTCTCCTGCTTTCTCATCAGCTTCTGCCAAAACTGTCTCCTACCTCCTCAGATTCCTGACATTGCTCCCCAAATCATCAGAGGCAAATTTCTCAGCAGAACTCTGAAGCAATCGTTTCTGTTGCTTCTCTCTCACTATTTCTGGAAGACCTGGATATGAGTCAACTGATTCTTCCATCTGTTTTTTCTCCTAATCCGTGACCTCAATCCTTTTCCTTCTACTTCTATCCCCTTGAACACTAATTATTGCTTGGGATCTGAGTCAAGGTTCCTTCCCTACCTCAGACTTGATGCTTTTGCTGTGCTGGATTCTTTTCAGAGCAGGGAGGTCAAGTCAGTTCTCTTCTGAAAGTCTTTAATGATGTTTTGTGTCTTCTGGGTCTCACTCTCAAATCTCCAGTGGCTACAGGCCAGCTATCACTTCCCTTTTATGACAAAGCTAAGAAGTGTAAATGTGAGGACAAAGTTAAAATATGAAAGATATTCATCCACAGAGAAGTAATTAACTCAAATTTGAAATATGTCTCTATTGATAAATGTGGGATTATTTTTGTGTGTACATTTTTCAGTTTTTTGCTATTATAATAAAATATGGTGATGAATAGTTTTTTAAATATATTATCTTCTCTACATGTTTGCATGTTTTCATACTAAATAAATAGGGACTAGTCTTATGGAGAGTCAATGCATTTTCATTTGAAGGCCAGTTGTTAGGTTTCCTCTGCAGAATTTTATGTGTCCCACCCATTAGCACTGAATATAAACATGATTTCTTATAAATATGTGAACAAAATTTTGTTGTATAATCTAGATCTTTAACATATGTATAGTGTATGTATTAGGGGTTAAACATTCATGTCACTGAGTAGTGATTAATACTTAACATAATATCCTTTTATTTGCTTTCATCATACATTTAAGAGATTTTTTTCCTTTTAATCTACAAAGCATAGTATTCTTTGGTTTGCAAAAGATAGGTGTTGAGTTTTCTTTTTTTTTTTCCAGTATAGATCATTACTTTTTTTTCCTTTAGTGAAAATAGATTTTGTTGGAAAATCTTGTCTTGCTTCTGATTTTATTGGAAAGGCTTTGAGTGTTTTTCCATTAAAGTTGATGTTGGCTGTGGCCTTACTGTAAATTTCACTTGTTATGTTTAGGTATATTCCTTGTATCCTTACTCTTTCCAGACCTTTCATCATGAAGGTGAATTGGATTTGTCAAAGGCCTTTTCTATATCCAATAGAATGATCACATTTTTTTTCTTTCAGTTTGTTTCTATGGTGGATCACATTTATTGATTTACATATGTTGAACCATCCCTGCATCTCTGTGATGAGGCAAACTTGATCATGGTGGATGATCTTTTTGATATGTTCTTGGATTTGAATTGAAAGTATTTAATTGAGAATTTTTCCATCTATGTTCTTAAGGGAAATTTGTCTGTAATTCTCTTTCCTTGCTGGATTTTTAATGTGGTTTGGTTATCAGGGTAATTGTATCTTAATAAAGTGAATTGGGCAATGTTCCTTCTGTTTCAGTTTTGTGTAATAATTGGGGGAATAGGGGCATTATCTCTTCTTTGAAAGTCTGACAGAATTCTGTGCTAAAACCATCTGGTCCTGGACTTTTTTTTATTTGTTTGTTTGGGAGACTTAATTACTGCTTCTATTTCACTAGGGGTTGTAAATCTGTTTAAATCACTTATCTAATCTTGAGTAAACTTTGGTAAGTGGTACATACCAAAAAAAGTGTTCATTTCTTTTATTTTCTAATTTGGTGGCATACAGGTTTTTAAAGTATATCCTTATAAGTCTCTAGATTTCCTCAGTGTCTGTTATTTTTCCCTTTTAGTCTCTAATTTTGCTTATTTGGATAGTCCGTCCTCACCCTTTAATTTGAATAAGGACTTCTCCATCTTATCAAGTCTTCAAAGAACCAAATCTTTGTTTCATTGATTCTTTTTGCTGTTTTTGTTGTTGTTTGTTTCTATTTTATTGATTTCATGCCTGAGTTTGATTATTTCTTGCCATCTACTCCTTTGGGGTGTTTTTTTGTTCTAGAGCTTTCAGGTTTGCTATTAAATCATTTGTATGCAATGTCTCCACTTTTTTTTATAGAGGTACTCAGTGCTATGAACTTGCCACTTAGAACTTCCTTCACTGTGTTTCAGAAGTTTGGGAATGTTGTATATTTATTTCCACTCAATTATAGAAAGTCTTTAATTGCTGTCTTGACCCATTTTTCATTCAGTAGTGAGTTGTTCAGTTTCCATTAATTTGTAAGCTTTCTGTTGTTTCTATTATTATTGATAACTAGCTTTAATCCATAGCAGTCTGATAGGATACAGAGTGTTATTTCAATTTCTTGTGTCTTTTTAGGCTTGCTTTTTGTCTGAGTATATGGTCAATTTTGGAAGAAGTTCCATGAAGTTTTTATATGAAGGTATATTCTTTTGTGTTTAGGTGAAATGTTCTGTAAATATCTGTTAGGTCCATTTGGTTTATGATGTCATGTAGCTCCAGCATTTATGTTTAGTTTTTGTCTGGATGACCTATTGCTTGGAGACAGTGTCATATTGGAGATAGTGTCATATTGAAGACTCCCACTATCAGTGTGTGAGGGCCAATATGTGGTTTAAGCTGTAGCAATTTTTCTTTTATCAGCATTGGTACCCTTGTGTTTGGTGCTTAGATTTAAGAATTGTAATGACCTCTTGGTTGAATTTTTTTTTCTTTGATGAGCATGTAATGTCCTTCTATACTCTTCTGATTCATTTCAGGTTTAAAGTCTGTCCAGGACAGTCTGAGTTTTAGAGTATCTATTGAGGAACCAGGTAGTATTTTAACAGGTCTGCCTTTGTACATTTCTTATTCCTCTTCCCTTACAGCTTTCAATGTTCTTTGTTCTGTATGTATAGTGTTTTAATTATTATGTGCCAAGGGCAATTCCTTAATTTCTTTTCTGGTCCAATCTATTTGGGATTCTGTATGCTGTTTTTTTTTTTTTTGTTGTTGTTGTTGTTTTGTTTTTTTGTTTTTTTGGTTTTTTTTTTTTTGAGACAGGGTTTCGCCATGTTGCTTTGTGCCATTCCTGGAACTTGCTTTGTAGACCAGGCTGGCCTTGAACTCATTGAGATCCACCTGCCTCTGCCTCCTGAGTGCTGGGATTAAAGGACTGTGCCACCACCGCCCGGCTCATGCTTCTTGTTTTGGTTGTGGAGCTCTTCTGTGATCCTGCCAGGTGTGGCCAATGGGGGTTTCTGGTGAACTATGTTCCTAGGTTTTCAGTCCTGACATTGAGGAGTGGGGATAGACTGGGAATGGCTAAGAGGGTCCACAGGATAGCTAGGTGGTCCTACAGGATCTGCTAAGTATCCTGGGAATGGGTGCAGAGAGTGAGGAGAGGCCACACAGGTAGTCTGCTACAGAGTTAGGGAGTAGACTAGGGGGCTTGAGTAGTAGAGAGGAAGGAGAGTGGAGAGCTGAAGCTTCCCTTCCTGCTTTGCTGGGAAGCTTGGCTGGAAGTTCCCAGGGAATGCCTGCTGAAGTTGGGGGCTGGAATTAAAGTGATGAATTGGGGGGAGGAAGGTTAATAGGTAAGACCTGTGTGATCCACTGGAGATGGGGGCACAGCACAGAGTGAGGGGAAGGTGCAGCAGGTAGTCTGCCATGGCGCTGGGAGTGAGTCTGGGGTATTGGATTTGGAGAAGAGGAGGAAGATCTGCAGTTAGCCTACCTGCTTCCCTGGCCTTAGTGCAGGCCTTGAATTTTCAGTTTTCATTTCTAGGAACTTTTTATATATACTTAACATAACATATACACTTGAATGTAATTTTAAACTTGCTTTTGCTTATCATTAAACAAACTAATTGTTTTATAGATCCATATATATATATATAAAAGAATTTGCACTCATAAAATTTTTAATGAATTACAAGTTGTTATTAAGTAGATTTAAGGTCACAGATTGGAAGGCCTTTCGACTCTCAGACTGTAAACATGCACACTCATATCATCTTCTACTACTAGAAAAGGCTTATATATTCTAAACTAAGGTTAGCGTTGTTAGCATACTCGACTGTTCTGCAGTGATGTTATAATTTCCTTTTTCCCCAGTGTCTTATCTCAATAAGTGTTCATTCACACTGTCAAATAAAAGGATGCGTGTGAATTGGTAATTTCATGATTTAAAAGCCTTTTAAATATTGTGTGTGTGTGTGTGTGTGTGCGCGCGCGCGCACACATACACGCAAAGTGTCTATGGCGGCCAGAAGTCCCTGTCAGGTGTCCTCTGTTCAGTAAAACTGAATTTGGAGCTCACTGACTGGCTAGACCGCTTGACCAGCAAGTTTCAAGGATCCCCCTCCCTTCATTTTCTTTTTCTTTCTTTTTTTTGCATTTTTTTATTATTATTATATTTTTGTTTTAATTTTACACATCAGCCATGGGTTCCCCTGTCCTCCCCCCTCCCACCCCCGCCCCCATCTTCCCCCCAGTCCCTCCCCTCCATTCCCCATCTCCTCCAGGACCAAGACACCCCTGGGGATTCATTTAAATCTGGTGGATTCAGTACAGGCAGGTCCAGTCCCCTCCTTCCAGGCTGAGCAGAGTGTCCCTGTGTAAGCCCAAGGTTCCAAACAGCCAGCTCATGCACCAAGGACAGGTCCTGGTCCCACAGACTGAGTGCCTCCCAAACAGTTCAAGCTATTTAATTGTCTCACTTATCCAGGGGGCCTGATCCACTTGGGGGCTCCACAGCCTTTGGTTCATAATTCATGTGTTTCCATTCGTTTGGCTATTTGTCCCTGTGCTTTTCCAATCTTGGTCTCAACAATTCACACTCTTACAGTCCCTCCTCTTTCTTGACAATTGGACTACTGGAGCTCCACCTGGGGCCTGGCTGAGGGTCTCTGCATCCACTTCCATCAGTTATTGGATGAGAGTTCCAGTGCCCTCCCTTCATTTTCTAATGCCAGAGTTACAGGCCCTTACCATCCTGCTTGGTATTGGCCTGCGTGCTGGCGTCTCAAACTCAGATCCTCATGCTTATACTTTACCAGCTGAACCATTTCAGTCCCATGATTTTAAATTAATAATAGTGGGAAAAGAAGGCTCCATCATGTTATAAGTGGTGTCAATTTTTTTTTTTTAGAAAATAATTTCTGGATAATTTAGATGACATCCAGGATATTTTAGTCACTGGTGGCCTCTTCCTCTGACATCTTCAGAATAGTCATTTCCTATGAAAGTTACAGAAGTCAGTTTTCAGATGAGAAGATGTAGAATGTTTTTTGGCTGTGTTTAGGCATATACTTCTCTCCACACTCAAAATAGTTGAGTTAGAACATTTCCACAAGACACCCCTCCCACTTCCTGGGTTATGATGGGAGGAGTATTTACCTCTAGGCCTCCTTTGTTTCCTTGTGGTAAATTATGAAAACAATGTCTCCTTTACAGTAGAGACTGCTAACTGAGGAAAGTTTAAATCACAGTGACAATCATATTATTGAATTCAATAGATTACTTATGTTAGTTACTGAAATTTGGTTTTATTTATGTGATTTCTTAGATTTGAAAGGATTGAAACATATAAAAATATAGACATTTATATTATGAAATAAAAAGATAGCGTGGAAACTGGATAATATGAATCTTCTAATGTATAAAAAAAAAACCCAACTTTGTTTTGACAATTTTTTTCTTTATTAAGAAATTTTCTACTCACTCCACATACTATCCACAAATCCCCCCCTCCCTCCCTCCTCCCACCCCACAGTCCTCTTTCCCAAGTCACCCCACATCCCCTAAATCAAGGTCTCCCATGGGGAGTCATCAGAGCCCGGCACACTGAGCCTAGGCAGATCCAAGCCCCTCCCCACTGTACCAAAGCTCTGCAAGGTGCCACACCACAGGCACTGGATACCAGAGGCCTGCCCATAAACCAATGACAGATCCTGAATCTTCTAATGGATACATAAAACAAAAAACAAAACAAAACAAACAAACAAAAAAACCTCACTTTCTTTTTATTGTATTTTTTTTAAACTAAGAAATTTTAAAAAAAAATTCAATTACCATATGTAACGCACCGCTGGAATTCGAAGCCAGGATCTCTTGTTTACCAGACAGGTATTACATTCAGAGCACAGACAGGTATTACATTCAGAGCATAGATCTCCCTCTCTTCCCTCCTCCTGCCCTCACCAATCCACCCCCATTCCCTTCTCTGACAAGGTAAGGCCTCCCATAGGGAGTCAGCAGAGTGTGGTACATTCAGTTGAGGCAGGTCCAAGCCCCTTTCCCTGCATCAAGGCTGTGCAAGGTGTTCCACCATAGGTAATGGGCTCCAGAAAGCCAGCTCATGTACTAGGGATCTTGATCCTACTGCCAAGGGGCCTCTTAAGCAGAATAAACTACACAACTGTCTCACTTATGCAGAAGGCCTAGTCCAGTCCCATGGAGGCTCTATAGCTGTTAGTCAAAAGTTCATGAATCCCCACTAGCTTGGTTTGGTTATCTCTGTAGGTTTCCCCATCATGATCTTGATGCGCCTTGCTCATAGAATCCCTCGTCTCTCTCTTCAACTGGACTCCTAGAGCTCAGTCTGGTGCCTGACTTTAGATTTTCTCATCTGCTTCCATCAGTTACTGGATGAAGGCTCCATGATGATAGTTAAGCTATTCAATGTTCTGATTATTGGGGCAAGCCAGTTGAAGTACCCTCTCTGGTATTGTTAGTAGTCTAAGCTGGGGTCATCCTTGTGGATTCCTGGGAACTTCCCTAGCCCTGGTTTCTCCATATCCCCATCATGTCTCGCTCTATCATGGTATCTCTTTCATTGCTGCTCTCTTATTCCATCCTTTTCCAGCTTGACCATCCCGTTCCCTTATGTTCTCATCCCACATCCTCTTTACTCTCTACTGTACGCCCCCCTACAATCCCAGTTTACTCATGGAGATCTCATCTATTTCCCTTTCCCAGCATGATCCATGTGTCCCTCTTAGGGTCCTCCTTGTTAGCTAGCTTCTCTGGAGCTGTAGGTGGTTATCTGGTTATCCTTTGCTTTACATCTAGAAGAGGATATTCATTTTCAAAACATTTGGAGACTAGCCTTTTAAAATTCATTGGTTGATGAGTGTGAAGTGTAATATAAAGTAAAATATGGAAAACTCAACTCACACATTTCTAGAAAGGACCTGATCTGGCTGCATTGTACACTTCAAAGCATATGATATTTTTCTGGAGAGAAGTTGAGATTAACGTTCAGTACATGATACCTCAGCTGTGGACATTGTCCTCCGTTCTCACTCTTTTGGCTTTTCATTCTTGTACTTCATCAGCGTGGAAAGGCTTTGCTGTTTCCTAGTGCTCTGATGTCGCCTAACAGTCAATTTCAGCATTCAAGGCCATTGTCACTCTGTGAATGCATTTGGGGAAACATACAAGTCATCACGTTCCTTTGGAAGTGTGTTTTGGTTGAATTATCCTTACTTCACTACTAGTTAGAAAAATCAAATGCCACAGATGATATCATTATCCAACTTCCCTCATTGTTACTTTTGTAAAACTGTGGGGCCTGAGAGAAACCAATCAATTGTTCCTGACTATGAATAGTAGTATATTTTATTGTAGCTTCCAGAATGTGGCTTTGTTCAAGTTACTGTTGCAGAGAGAGCTTTAGAGCATAAGAGGTACAATTAGGAAGTGAAAATAGATTCCTTAGCTACCACCTTGTACAAGTATTTTATTCTTGATTGAACCTAGGTTTCAATGAGAGAGTTAAAATACTGAATGTATCAATAAAATGGCATTCTAAATATTTCAATATAAAGACAGTGCAATAGTCAGATGTTACTATTAGTAATGGCAGAATGTAACATTCGCCTTTAAAATTTATAAATTGGGTAAAATAGAGGAAAGGAATTATCACAGCTTCAGTTGCCTAACATGTGCCAACTGCAGATGTCAGTATGGACCTTAAAAGATAATTATGAGGATAAATAAGAAAGTGTGCATAAAGCCATTAATTCAATGTGTAGCCCATGAAAAGCAATGTTACTAGGTAGTAATATAAAGGTGGGAAATCTGACATCAGTTTTCACCATGTACTTCTACACGTGTGCTTCCAAATGAATTAGACATGAAACTTATGTATTTTTATGTATAGATAGATTAGGGATGATTTAACCACTATTATCTAAGACATGTAAGCTCATATTTATGACATATTTTTGTTCTAAAAGCCTGTTGATAAACTTTGCATGTTTCCAGATCTACAAATTATGATTTAAGTTTATGATTTAGTTCTTTCTGTAACCACCAAGAATATGTCTCTATGTATTTTTGTCACTTTTAAGAAGCCGTATATTTTCTGTCTTGAATATATTATACCGTGGCTGGCGTGAATTTCTAAAATAAGCCATCCCCTTTCTGAAAATCTGTGGATCAGGTAATGCTCTAATTTCTATTCTGGCATTAATTTGCAAATGCATTATCTAAGAAGATTAGCATTTATGGCTTTTTAAATGTAAACAAACACTAATTAATTAAAAATCATTATCATAGTAATTTAAACTAACACCATGTATTAAAGACTCTTACTAGAGAAACTTGCTCCACTGCACTTGCTGTACATCAAGTCAACCAGAGTCACACAGGGAGAGAGATTGTGCTAATGGACAACAGCTATGGGACTTCACTGTCACTGGAAAGTCCTCTTGACCAGTATTGTCTTACAGGATCCTAGGACCCATTCCTTTTCTTGAGGAGTGTTCTACTCTGGCCCACTGTCTTGGTTTGAATATGAAAAGACCCCATAGGCTCATGTATTTTAATACTTGGTCCACAGATGGTGGTAATTACCCATCCTTTCAGAGGGTGAGCCTAGCTGACACAGGTGAGTCTCTGTGGGTGTGGGTATTGACAGATAGAGCCTGATACTTCCTTGGTGCTGATAGGATGGAACCATTCTAGCTGTGAGTTCCCATCCCATTGCCATGCCTTTCTTTGTGAGCTGAACTCCTTAAAGCCCATGAAAATAAACCCTCCTAAATTTCTTTCAGGGAGTCTGTCATAGCCATGAAAAAAATAAATAAAATACCTCTGAAGCTTGAAATAGCTTTACAATTAAGTTTACAGTTTGAACGATTGAGTTGCTAACTTTCTTTAGTTTCATTTAAAATATAATTACATCATTTCCCCCTTTCCCTTTCTACCCTCTACACCTCCTGTGTCTTCCCTCTACAATTCCTCCTCCTTCCTCCCTTCTTTGGCTATTATTGCAGCACATGCATACACACATACTTATATATAATGCATAAACATATAAATATGACCTTCTGACTCGATTTAGTGCTGTTTGTATGTACATTATTTTAGGACCGACCACTTGATAGTGGATAAACTCACTCATTGATAGGGAAAAGTAATTGTCCTTATCTTGGCAGCTTGTGGGTCTTTGTCTAAGCTTTGGACCCCTTAAAGTTCCCCTTCCACATTTGTGTGTCTATTAGCGTTGCCATTGTTGGGGTCTGTTGAGGCAGCCATAAAGTTGTGGTATTGTGGGTATGGCTTCCTTGAGATTTCTAGGAGTCACAATCTTACGCTTCTCAATCCATCTTTTCCCCTCATCTTTTTCAATGATTCCTAAGCCTCATGGGCAGGATCTGTATTGTATTTGGATGGATATCCATGGTCTCCATCTTCTGTCAAGAGAAGGTTCTTTGATGAGGGCTGAGAACTATAATTATCACTGAGTTTAAGGATTAATATTTAGAATAAATTTAGCAATTATGAGAGTCTAATAAAGTGGTGAAAGTAAGTTCTTGTCTAAGATCCATGACCTTACTAGCCCCAGGTAATTAATTGGCTAAATTTACAATACCAGGAATTACTTCCCTCCTGTTAAGCATGCCTTATGTTCAAACAGCTGTGGTTACTACTGAGATGTGAATGTCATTATTGCATCTTGAAGAATATCTTGCCATGCTGGTCATTGTGGTTCACAGGCATCACAACTGGGTAGGACTATAAAGTCCTTCCTCCCATACCGACAGCTAATATACCACCTTCTGGTACAGACCCTGCAGGCCCTGTGCATGCTGCTTCAGTCTCTGAGGTTCATATGTGCTTTTGTTATGTTGATTTAGAGGACCTTATTTTCTTGATGTCCTCCATCCCCTCTGGTTCTTACACTCTTTCTGCTTCCTCTTCTCTGGAGTTCCCTGAGCCTGAAGGGAGGTATTTGATGGAAGCACTCCATTTAGGGCTGAGTGTTTCACATGCCCTCATTCTTTATATAATATCTGGCTGCATTGTTATCTGCTTCAGAAGGAAACTCCACTCATGATGACTGAGCAAGGCACTAATCTATGAGTATAATAGAATGTCATTAGGAGTCATTTTATTGTGACTTTTTTGTTTGTTTTGTTGTAGTATAGTATTATTTGATTTCTCCCTACATTATCTAGGCTATCTAGTCTCAGGATCTTGGCCAATGTATTGTCAGATATGGTTTCCAGCTCATGGTGTGAGTCTTAAGTCAAACCAGATATTGGTTTGTTACTCCCATAAGCTTTGTGCTACTACTGACTAGCATATCTTGCAAGCAGGGCATCTTTGTCCATCCAAGGGTTTGTGGCTGGGTTGGTGCTTATGTTTCTCTTTTGATAGCATGCAGAGTAACTTCCTGTACTAAAGACATTAAAATATAGGGTGAAGGCTCTACAGAGGTACCAGCTCTGCTCCATATTGAATGAGTTGTGTAGGCCTTATCTTTAGCAATAGAAGTTTGCCATCAGTTTATGGATAATGTAGGTGCCAAATTTTTAATGTTTTCCCAGTGGTTGGACTATCCAAAAAAACTGGGACAGAATTTATCTGGCCACACAAATCCATATTTCTGGTTTCCCAAACTGAGGTTTCCTTCATCACTGTTTGTCTGATACCATGTAGACACAAAGCACTTCCCGCACGTCACTTTGTTTACCCTTTAGGCTGGCACTCTCTCTAGCTATTTCTTTTCTTTTTTTCCTATTTTTTAAAATTGAAAATAGATTTTTTCATATAATATATTATGGTGTGCCCTCTCCCAACTCCTCCCAGATCTCCCACACATCATCTCCCACAAAAATCTGCACCCTTTCTTTCTCTCTTTCATTAGAAAACAAACAGGCATCTTAAAAAATAGTGAAATATTTCAGTGTGCCTCTGTAGCATCTCTTCCTCAATAGTTGCCTAATTTCATTATCTTCCTTCCAAATCCATCGTCTTTTCTCATCCTCATTGACTTCATGTTGCTCATTCTTATTGCCTTGCAATTGTCTTTTTTTTTTTTGTTGCAATTGTCATGTGATGATGATACACATTTGTAAAATCCATCAAAACTAATGATAGAGAAAAAAAATACTCCGAGCCCCCAATTCTCAGAAGAAACATGAAATGACAGAAAGTAAAATGACCGTCCCCTGCTCTTCTCCCATGGGTTGGGCAGATGGTGATACTCAGGCGTGCACTGTTGCAAAGTATCTCCCCTTAAATGTTTTTAAAGGCTGGGGATTTTGCACCAATTGTCTTCCACCAGACACGATTTTCTAAGAACAAACTTGAAACAGCTCAGTTATTTCAGGAAATCTTATAGTGTAAAAAAAAGTTATATTAAGAACTTTAGGCGAATGCTAACATTTTCTTAAAATAACAGGTGAGGAAAATCTGTAGGTCTTGACAATCAAGAACAGCAATTTGTTAAATAATATTTTAAGCTCACATATCCATTGAAATTATATTTTGTTCCTTTACCAAGATAATCAAATTAGAATGCTATATACTGCCTATATCCACTTTTCATGACATGTTTGCAAAATAATGTCATGTCATGTTCAGTTGAACACATTAAGGTACGGTGGCACATACAAATATTCCAGTATTTGGGAGGCAATCTTTGTGAGTTCAAGGCCAACCAGGGTTATATACCAAGACTTCGCATTGAAACAAAACTACAATGGAAATGGCATCTACATGACCAAGTATCCCAAGGGAAGGAGGTAATTACTAAATCATTATAGAATTGAGTAAATATTTATTTGTGTATTTCTCAGCTCTCTAGTAGATAGCAGAGATACCAGTGGCTCAACCAATCTAACACTGTTCTCTTACACATGAAAGCCTATGGATTTGGTCAAAACTAGTGTGATGATTCCATAATGATGGAATATATAACATATTTCTATTTTGTTTCTTTTAATATTCAAAGCTTCCAGCTCTGCCTGGTGGTGTAAGGTGGCTTGTGCAGTCAAATAAAACAAGGATAGAAATAGAAAACAAAACGTACATTTCTGTCATTGAAAGCCATGAATTATAAACTAGATATGATAGTTCTAACCATTTCCCATTGGCCAGAACAGTGCCATAGCTGTTTTCAAGAGAAGTTAGGAAAAGTGAAGACTTAAACAATCCTTTTTTCCAAGAAACAAAATAAAATCCTTACTATATATACACATGAAAAAAGGGAGCTGGGGAGACTAAAATATCTGTCTACTCAATAAGACACACAAATATTCGAGTAAATATTATTCCTTCTGTCTTAACATGCCCTATTTGTTGCAAAAACACCAACCATTTATAAAAATGAAGCTCCAAATCTAGGATTTTGTAGATAATAGACAGGCTTCCTCTTCAGAATTCACGTTTAAGTTATGAGACTTTAAAGTTATATTTTAATATAACTTTTTATCATGGCCAACCTCAAAGCTTTGGCAATAACCTATAACGAGTTCATCAGAAGGAAGAAGGCATTGGATTTTGTTCTTTAGACATCCCAAAATATTATTCTGCTTGAGACATTATTTCTTATTTCACCTTAGGAAGTGGAAGTCTGAGGGAATTGTAGTGATACAGCACCCAAGCTGACTTGTCAGGCCCCATTCACTAAACTAAGAGAAACAAGTTCATTCAAGTTTTAGACTGAGTTCAAATGAAATGGGTAAGATGAGGTAAACTACAAGATGAGTGAGGGGTGTTGAATTGAGAGCATGTGCAACACTCAGAATGCTGAAGAAAAAATAAAAGTTAAGAGTGGGCAGAAGGTAGAAGAAAACAGCAGTGGATTTAGGAAGGGACAAGGTCAAGGGACATTTAAGGACAGAATATGCTATTGCAGTGGCGTCAAGACATGTAGCCCATGTGTGTAGAACTGCAATGAGGAAAAATTAGTTGATTCACTGAGTCTAACTCCCATCTTTCCAGCTGTTTATGTTGGGCTTTCAAACACTCATAGCACTTTCATGATACACTTGGGGACTAATTGGCTCTTTTATAAAGTCTATTGCATAAAGATCAGTCTTCTTCATAGTGTGGGCTTCCAGATGAGAGCCGTTAGCTGCCTTAATTCTGAGATACTTTTGCATTACAAATATAATCAGGTCACATGTTCCCTTAAAAGATACCAAGGTTTTTCATTGGTGTTAGCTAAAATTGAAACTTCTGAAGAAGAAGTCCTAGAGGAGTTTGGTTCCCTAAGTGATCTCTCTCTGCAAGCTGGCCTCCAGACCCTTCTCTTTTGTTTTCTTCATTTTCTATGTTCACAGACTGCTTGTTATTTTCTCAGCCACCAACTTCAAAGTCTTGGTGAATGCCCCTTCATTTATTTGTGCATTATCATGCATTGTTTTGTATTTGCCTGTCTCAAATCTCCTCTGAATGTCTGCTCAAATTTCATGTCTTTCTTTCACTGTATTTATCAGAATTGTAACTTAATATCTGCAGCAGTTAGAGACAGAGCTGTAGTGCTTCCTAAAACCCACAAAGCCTAAACATATCTAATAAAGAAAGAGGGCAAGCCCAACAAAAATGGTTCCAAGTAACAGAGAATATATTTGGTGAACAAATAAATTCTAAATGGAGGATTCCTGTTGGAGGCATACCTCAACTCATTCATGGTGAGGAACATCTGAATGATCTGAATCATGTGGAGAGAGACTGCTATTGGTACCACTCTCCAAAGACACATCCTAATGGATGTAGACACTGTGAGAGGGATAGCAATTGTCTGCCCATGAAAGACTAATAACTGATTTCTGTGTGAAGTGGATAGCACACAGTAACTCTTCCTGTTTCTCCAATCCCAACTTCTTATCTCAAGGGCAAGAGGGATGGTTCAGTGGTTAAGAGTATTTTTTTTCACAGAAGATCCAGCTTGAGTTCCTAGTACCTACAGTGGGCAGCTCACAACCACCTGTAACTCCAGCTCCAAAGGCTCTCACACCCTCTTCTGGCCTCCACAGATACTGCATTTGTGTGTATAAACACACACAGAGACAGATGTATATATACATAATGAAAAATAAATATAACTTTGAAGGAAAGATGAAAGCAATCTGGAAATGACTTTAACCATACCCATCTTTAGTTATCAGCTATGTAGCTAAGGATGATTGTGTTTCTGCACCTGTACTCTATACTTCGCTGTTCCAAGATTAAATTCTTCCATTCTTCCCTAATACTAGCCCTTCATGCTGGTCCCTTGAGCTTATCCTTTCTTACTTGAAACCATTGTTCTATTAATTATCCCTGTCTGTCCAGTATACTTATTGTTTTCCACTTTGCTGGTACATAAAACCTTACTGTCATGTTGGTGTTAAAAACACTTTCTGTCAATTATTTCAAGATGCTCTCAGTTCTCCACCCACCCTTACAGGAAAACATTTTGAAAAGGTTGATTTTTTTTTTTGAAATCCATGCTATTTTTTCTTCAGTTCTCTCTAGTCAGTCATCTTGTCACCAAGAGTAAAATTCAAAATACAATGGCCTGCTGATGCACATATCAATCATTTGCCCCATCCCCTTCTTTTCTAAGTTTTACATCTTACTCCATGGATTTTACTCTTCTCATAATTTTGTCTTTGTCGATTTGCTGTCCATAATGACAAGAAGAAATGAAGGAGAGAAGGTATTTGTCTCTCTCTCATGATCTAATTTTCCAAGCAAATAGAATCATGTTAAAACTCTCTGGTAAATTCTGAGTCCATAACCCTACCACCTCCTTATCTAACTCTCCACCACACCCATGCTTCCATTGCCCTATATCAACCCAAGGCAACTATGGAAAATCATATGCCCTGAAACCCTATAGAACTCCACACACTTGGCTGTACCCACCTTTTCACATGACCTGCCTTGCCTTAACTATGAGAACTTTGACAAGACCGTGACCACTGCCTTCCACTGCTCCATCCTCTGCCACCTGAGTAAGTGTCAAGCTTGTATGTATGGCTCTGTGTGATGAAGCATCCTCCCTTCTCTTGGCAGCAGGAAACAATACATTCTTTCATGAGACTTGCTCTCTGTGTTCTTATGTTGTGTCATTATGGATGAAGATAACAGTACAACTCACACTTCATCCACTCTGCTCCAGCTTCAGTCAGTTATCTCCTCATGTGTCAGAGAACACACGTGCTCTTTGATCAAGGTTTCTGTCTTTCCATTTTCTATATCTGGAACACTCTTGTCATAGATAGCTGCCAGGATCAGTCCTTCCTTTCTTTCCAGACTTGCTCAAAAGCCATCTTATCTGTAGACAAGCTCTTCATCTAGTATACTTTAACAGAACTTGCCTTCCATCATGTTCCCTCAATCTTCATAATTGCTCTGTTATCCTCACTTTACATTCCTTAAGTTATCCTTAAATTAGAAAACAGTATCTCCTTTCTCCCTTTTCCCTTTCTTTTTTTTTAAGCCAGGATCATGTGGTCCAGGTTGACTCTACCTCATTATGTTCCTCAGGATGACCTTGACCTTTTGATCTTTCTCCTTCTATTTTCTGTACCATCTGAATGTTAGGGGCACAGGTATGTAGCACTATGCCCAGTTTGTGTGGTACCAGGAATTGATTAAATCAGGACTTTGTGTATTCTTGGAAACTGCATGTTCATCCCTATCATTTATTTTTGTAGAAACAACTATAGTCTAAGTTCCAACAGGGAAATCATTCAGTGTAGCTGGAAGTTTTCCTGTGTCCTGCCTGGTCTTGCAGCTGCTCGTTCCCAAATAAACACACAGAGGCTTATATTAATTACAAACTGTATGGCCTATGACCCAGGATTGTTATTAACTAGCTCTTATAACTTAATTCAACCAATTTCTATTAATCTATGTTTTGCTACTGTGGCTTCATAGTGTTACCTGTTCTCTCACATCTTGCTTCTCCTGGTGATAGCTTGCATCATCTCCCCAACTCTGCCTTTTTCCTCTCTCTCATGGATTTCCTGCCTGGTGGTAAGCTTTCTTGCTATAGGCCAAAACAGCTTCTTTATTAACCAATAAGAGCAACATTTTGTGGGTACTGACCTCCTGTCCAAAGTAGAGGTGGTAAAGATTTTATGACATGCTGTGAGATCTCTGTGATGGTTGTAGTTTCTTCCCCATGGTAATCTATGTTCAAATTACAAAGACAGTGTTCTTTCTAGATGATCTTAAGTTTGATTTATTTAGAGACATGGCTTCATAATGTAGATCAGACTAACCCGTATCTCAATATGTAACCATGGCTGTATCTGAACTCAGAATCTTTCTTCTTCAGTCTCCTGAGTTCTAAGATTAGAGGCAGGCCCCAACACACCTAGCTAACCTCTTTCTAGGTCTTTGCCTTGTTTTCATTTTTTATCAGCTTATAAGATATCAGATAGCACTATGGTGCCATTGAACAAAGTGTATTTTAGTAGATTCTCTTTGTCCTTCATCTTCCCCATCTTAGTCTGATCCACTCTCGTAACTTCATCCCAGTTTCCTGTTTTTTCATGTCACATGTGTCCCTGTGCCCATCTACCAACCTTCCTCAGCACCTAATTTTTACCTCTCTTGGTATCCTTTCTAGTATTTTAGGCTTTACTCAAATTTGCACACATGTATACATTTTTCATGGTATCCATTACACTATAAACTAGGATCCATCTATAAGATAGAACATGCACCTTTTCCTTTTTTACTGTTTGTATCACCTCTTTGAACGTTGTATCTTCATATCCATTGCTTTGTAAATTTAATTTTTCCATATAGATAAATAAAATCCCATCATGTATATCTACCACATTACCATTATCCATTAATCTACTGAAGGATATCTAGTCTGGTTCTATTTTTTAATACTGTGATTAGTGTGGTAATAGGCATGGATGTGCAAGTGTCTCTGTGATAAGATATAAAATCCTTTGAGTGTATGCCCAGGAGTGATGTAGCTGGATCATATGGTAGTTCTATTTTTAATGTTTGAGAAACCTCCATGCTGGTTTACATAATAGCTGTTCAAGTTTTCACTCCTACCAGCAGTGGGAAAGGATTCCTTTTTACCCACATCTTTGCCAGTATTTACTGTTAGACTTATTGATGATAGCTATTCTGACTTGAGGAAGCTATTTAAGTAATTTTCATTTTCATTTCCCTCATGAATAGGCACGTTGATCTCTTTTTAAAAATACTGTCCATATGTGTTTCTTCTTTTGAGAACTGTCTGTTTATTTTCTTAACCCCTTTGTTAACAAGCAGTTTAGTTTTGGCGTTTAATCATTACAGTTCTTTGTATGTTCTGGGTATTGACCTCCTGTCTGAAGTATATAGGTGGTAAAGATTTTATGCCATGCTGTGAGATCTCTGTTTGCTCTGCTTATAGTTTCTTCCACTGTGTGGCAACTTCTTAATTTCCTATGTTCATTCTTTGGGATATTTCTTGTGCTACAAATAGTCTCTTCAGAAAGTTGTGGTTGGAGCTAGTGAGGTGGTCCAGCAGGATAAGTTGCTTACCACTAAGACAAATGACCTGAATTCAGTGTCTATGGTCTACATGGTGGAAGGAGAAGACAGACTACACACACACACACACACAAACACACACACACACTGATTATTTTGCCACATTTTTGCATGTACTCACTTATGCCTTAAAGCTCTCATTCCTTGATTTTCTCTAGCAGTTTCAGCATCTGGGGTTTTGATCCTCTTTGGACTGGTTTTTGTGAAAGGTGTGAATCTAATTTCATTTTTCTTTGGGTGTATATCCAGTTCCATCTGACTCCGTTGTTGAGCAGGCTGCCTCTTTTCTACAGCATGTTTTTAACATCTTGTCAAAAACTAGGTGGCCATAGTTTAGTCATTTCTTCTTGAGCTCTCCTTGGTGGCACACTTGTCTACCTTCCAGGTCTTACTCCAATGCAAGGCTGTCTTTGTCCCTATAGCTCTACAGTATAATCTGAGGTCAGCTGTTGTTATATTCACAGTTCTGTTCTCTCTCCTTGAAATTGCTTTGGCTGTTTGTGGTCTTTGTGTTTCTGAATGAATGCCTCATTTGCTTTTTCTAGAACTATAAAGATTTATATGATTTGGATGGGGGGTTGCTCTGAACCTTCATACTGCTTCGGAGAAAATATTCATCTTTATAATATTAATTCTGCCAACGCAGAACCATATAATTTCTTCCTATTGACTAATATCTTCTTTGATTTCCCTTTTCAATGTTTTTAAGTTTCCATTGTAAAGATCTTTCACTTTCTTGGTTAGGTGTATTTCTGGATACTCTATATATTTTGAAGCAATTATCTATGAGATAGTTTCCCAATTTCTTTCTCTGCCAAGTTAGTTGTTCATATACATGAAGTTTAATGATTTTTGCATATTAATTTTTATAGCCTGCAATTTTATTTATAAGTTTCTATTAAGTTTTTATTCTGGTAGATTCTATAAGGTCTTTTAGTAAGGAGCCATGTTCTCTCTAAATATGGATAGTTGGATTTCTCTTATCCCCTTTATGTCTTTCTCTTGTCTTATTGCACCAAGAACTGCATTATATAAGAGATGTGAAAATAAGCATTCTTATCTCATTCTTCACTTTAGAAGAAGTGTTCTCATTTTCCCTCTTTAGTATGATGTTGGCTGTATCTTTGTTGAATATATGCTTTATTATTCTGAGGTCTGTTCACTACTTTTAATGTCTTTAGGACTTTTATCATGAAGACTTATTGTACTTTTTCAAATCATTTTTGGCATCATTGTGACGATTATGTGGTTTCTGTATATAAATCTGTTTATATGTGGATGACATGTATTGATCTACATATGTTGCTCTTCTTGGATGAAGCCCACTTAGTCATGATAGATGATCTTCTCAATGTGTTCCTGAATTCAACTTGCTAATATTTTATGGAAGATTTTGCTTCAATATTCATCAGTGAAATTGGACTTTATTTTTCTTTTTCTCCTCTTTTGTGTCCTTACCAAGTGTTAGATATTAGAGTAATATTAGCTTCAAATAATAAATTTCCCTTTTTGTTTTATGGAACAATTTGATAAATGTTAGAATTAGATATTCCTTGAAATTGTAATAAAGATGTCTAGAGAGATGATTCAGTAGTTAAGAGCAATTAGTGTTTTTGGAAAAGACCCAGAATTCTGTTCCCAGCACCCACATTAGATGGCTCACAATTGCCTCTATATCTAGATTTAATGGATCCTATGCCCCCTTTTAGCCTTTTTGGCAACCCATACCCATGGGCACAATCTCATCATTAAAAATAAAATTGATCTTTAAAAATGTATGTTTAAAACTATCTGTGAATTCATCTAGTACTGGGCTTTATGTCATGTATAGACTATTTTTTATTTAAATTCTTTTATTCATTTTACATACCAACCACAGATCCCCTCTCATCCCTCCTCCCATTCCCAACCCCCGCCAGCCTCCTTTCCCTACCCTTATTTCCTCCAAAAGAGTAAGGCTCCCATGGGGAGTCAGCAAAGCCTAGTGTATTCAATTGAGGTAGGACCAGGATTTGTTCTGTTTGCCTATTATGGGTCTATTTAAATTGTATGTATTCTGCCTTCAATTTTCATAGATAGTATGCACTTAGAAACTCAATCGTGTCTTCTAGCATTTCCATATTTTTGAGTGGAAGTTTTTGAAGTAGTCTCAAATGACATTCTAAATCTCATTGAAATCTGTTGTAACAATAGTTTATTTGTCTCTAATTTTGTTAATTTGAGTCTTCTTTCTCACTTAGCCAGTTTAGCTAAGGATATGCCACACGTAATAACTTTTAAAGAACCCACTCTTCATTTGATTAATTATGTGTGTTGTTCTATTACTCTTTCACTAATTTCTTCCCTAATCCATATTATTTTCTTGGAATCTACTGGTTTTAGGATTAGCTTCTTGTTATTTTACTAGACCCTCAAGGAGCATCAACAGGTTGCTTATTTGATGCCTCTAATTTTCATGTGCATATTTAGAGATACAAACTTCTTGGAGATACAAACCTCTTCAGATTGAATTGGCTGTGTCCCATTGGTTCTAGTAGGTTGTGTTCTCATTTTCATACAACTCTGGGATTTTTTTTTTTTTAATTTCTTGTTTGATTTCTCCAATGACTCATTATTCTTTCTGAAGTGCATTTGCTCGGGCTCCAAGTGTTGGTGGGTCCTGCTGGCTCCTTTGGGGGAGGGGGTAATAAGGTGCAGCATCAATGACACAGAAACTATGAGTCAGGTAAAACTAGGAGTCAGCAGACTCAATTATTCAGCAAAGGGGAGAGCCTTTCATAATCTCCTCCCAGCACTCAGGCTGTGTCCCAATCAGGTGACATTTTTGTGGTCTCCCTCATTGGCTAGGCAAAATCAGGAACTCTGACAGCACCTATTGGTAGACCCTCAGACAGACTATCGGTTGGCTCATCTCTTGGCCTCTTCCTACATCCAAGTATGTTGTAGCTTTTGTAGATGTTATTGTTGTTCATTTCTAGTTTTTATTCCACTGTGATCAGGCAAGATATGAGTAATCATCTCATTTCTGTTTTCTTTTTATATTTAGCTATGTTAATGTTTCTTTGTGGCTTATAAGACCAATATTGGAGAAGGTTCCATGTGCTACTGAGGAAAATGTATATTCCCTCTCTGTAGGGCAGAAATTCTCTACATATATCTGTTAAGTGCAGGTGATCTGTGATATATTTCAGTTCTGATTTCTTTTTTTGCTTTTTTTTTTTTTTTGCTGATTTTTAGGTTTGATGGACTGTATAAATATAGAAGGGAGTATGGAAGTTTTCCCACTATTTTTATACCATCCCCTGGGTGCTTTTATTACTTTTAGTGTTTATTTTATAAAATTGGGAACTCTAGTAACTGGTACATAAATATTTATAACTGTTATATCTTCTTGCTGTCTTATTCTATTCATTTATATGTGATAACCGTCTTTATTCTTCTTACTCATTTGGTTTTGAAGTCTCTTTTATCAGGTAAAGCACCAGCTTTGCCTGCTTGTTTATAGCCTCTGTTTGCTCAGTGCTAGATTTGTACCCTTTAATATTCAGTTTTTGAATATCTTTGCCAGATAAGTGTGTTTCTGAGAGATAACATAGAGTTGGTTTGGGGGCATTAATCCAGTCAATTTGTCTGTGTGTGTGTGTGCTTTTTTTTTTAAACTGGAGACTTGAAGCCATTTGTGTTGGAAAGTTATTATTGAAAGGAGCTTTCTGTCTTCTAAGAATTTGTTAGGTGGTGTTCAGGTTTGTTTGATGTGGCATTTGTTCCCTTATCCCCTATTAGTGTTAAGGGTTTCTTTGTTTGCTGTGCCAGACATGGTTTATTCTTTCCCGGCTCTTCTTTGTTGATATGTTTCTTCCACCGAGTATATAATTTCATGTCTTTCTTCTCCAGCACCATATTTCATTGCTTTAAGAATTTTTTTGAAGTGATATCACAATTGTTGTAAATTTTTCTTGTCTTTTGTTTGTCTTAAACATCTTTATTTATCCTAAACGTCTTTGTTTATCCATCAACTTTGAAAGATAATTTTACTGGGCATAGCTTTCTTGACTTGTAGTTATTTACTTTCAGAATATGAAATACACCACTCCATGGCTTTCTGGTTTAAGGAGTTGCCACACAAAGGGCTGGGGTCTTTCTAACATTCCTGGCTTATGAGTTAGCTTTCTTTCTTATTTTGCTTTTCAGTATTGTTTAATTACTTCATATTTTGGGCATGCTGACTGTGATGTGTTTTTGAGAGGTTCTTCTCTCATCATGTGTATTTGGGGTGCCTCTAGTGTTTGGATATCTACCTCGTTCTCTGTGTTTGAGAAACTTTCTGCTGTAATTTCACTAGTCTCTCTTCTTTTTGCTGTTCTCTCTGTACCTTCTTCTATCCTACTGATTCTCAAATTCGGCTTCTTGAATGTACCCAAGGCTTCTTGGAACAATGGTCATGTTTGCTAATTTGTTTTCCTTAGGTATATATGTGTGTGTGTGTGTGTGTGTGTGTGTGTGTGTGTGTGTGTGTGTGTTATTGTCTCTGCTTTGTCCTTCATCCCCACAATAACACATTCTACTACATCCTCATCTACTGGTACACTTCCAGGTGGGTCTGCATTTGCCTGACCATTTATTTTATTTTTAGTATTTCTGTTTGATTCTTTTACTGTCTTTCAATTTCCTCACTGCATTTCCCTCCATATTGTGAGCCTTTGCCTGCATTTTACTGTTTTCTTTCATTCTTAGAGACTATTTTGATGAAGTCTTATATCAATTTTATTAGTTCATGCACTTGATTGAATTTTCTATATAATCATTAATCCTTTCAAAAAGTAGGACTACAGATTATCTCGTATACATTTCCACCATCTCCATAATTTTGGCTCCTGTTATAGGAGAGTTGGAAGTTAAGGATTGATCATGGTCTTCTTTTGTTTCTTATGTTTTGCTCATCTGTTGGAATGGATTTGTCTTCCACTTTTAACTTCCCCCCATTCTTTCATCTCTCTTTGGCTTTTATTTTTTTAGTTTGTTTTGTTTTTCAGTTTTCCAAGATGGATGCTATTTGAGATTCTGCTTCCTGCAGCTGTCTATGGGGATCCTCAGTGATGTCCCCTGTTTCTTTAGCAGTAGGCTTCTGTTTGGTTTTTGGTATTTTCTTTGCTTGGAAGGAATAAAGCCTGTTTTACTTTCTTTTTTTAAGTTTCTTCTACTTGCTCTATGAAGTCTTTCTAACCTGCCTTTTGTAATTAATTTTCCATAATATTTTTATCTATTACATTCTAATGGCACCTACAATATTCTTGATTTGATTATTTATTTCAGTTGTGCCAAAAGAAAAACTAAGTCACCTTAATATTTCATAAGCTGATTTAAGCAGGCATTGATTTTTGTACCAGGCAACTCCAAATCACAGACAATTTGGATTTCCAAATAGGAAAGATAGATGGGGCACTTTGTGTTCATTGAAGCAAAGTAAAGAAAATCATCCATTGGTTAAGGTGCAGCAGTAGTCTTATTTCAACCAACCTAGAGGAAAGTCCCTGGTTACAAACTAGCTAGTAGTTTCTGATTGGTTGAACCTGTTTTGTCCTTCCTACTGTCTTGGGTTTGTTCACTAGAACCCAGAAGCTGCCTCAGTCCTCTGGGTTTTCAGCTTTTTAGCTGTTACTTATCATTTCTCAATAATCAACTTACTTCATAAAACGCTACTTGTAATCTGTAGTTATGCCTTCATGAGCATATTTGGACTGTACAAAACTCTTAAATATGTATCAAAGCAGGATTGATAGTTATATTTGATATATCATAGTTAATTAATGTTTCCTCTGTTTTGTTTATTTTTATTTATTCCTTCTTTGGAACAGCCCGACTGGAATCAGTGTGGGTATCCATTGACAAACCTGCTCTTAACATTTTCTCCCAGAGATCTAGTTTTGAATTTTGAATACCTCAGTTCAATGTGCTATTAAGTCACATTAAATTTTAATTCACAGATATTAAGACCTTTGTAACAGGGAGCCACAAATGAGAGAAAACATGAAGTTTGTCTAGGTTTGACTTATTTCACTTAATATGATGAGCTCCAGGCAGACACATTTTCCCGCAAAGAATAAAATTCCATCCTTAGTTATGACTGAATAAAACTCATTGTATTATTACAATTGAATAGCAGCCTCCAGTAGAAATCCTGCATTGTTTATAGAAGCAGTTAGATTCTAGAATACTGCCAACCCCCTTCAGCTGGATGACAACAGATGGCCTCCCAGGTAGGAGCATGGCTCTGTATCCATGCCGGTTGCACCATCTGACTTTCTAACATCACCTGTCATCAGTCCTGAGGACCAAGAAAAATTATGGTTGGTAAATGGCTGCATAAAGTCTCAGATAGTATTTACATTCAGAGGGTCATTGTTATCACTCTTGTCACCAGCTCATTGTACCATTATTTGACCATGATGCCTTTGATTTAAACAAATGTGCTAACAATTAAATGTCTACATGAACTTCTGCCTGGTCAAATACTGTTTAAGAAGTTATCCATTTTTTTAAGCAATGCTACTGTTGCCTAAACATGAATTAGACACCTTTCAAAAATCAAGGCTCATTAACAATTCCCTAAAACATGCTGATTTTTTTAAAGAAATGAATTGGCATACTTGGATACATTAAAGCTATGTAATGCCAAACATATGTTTAGACATATAGACATTGAATAAGGAATTATGTAGAGATATACAACTTCACAAAAAGATAGGCTGACTTTTAAAAGTTTTATTGTTCCTTGTGTGATGTAAGATTCATATAGTATGACCTATGAGAAAGTTTGAATAGCATCACAATTTAAATCTCAAAGCCTGTTCAGAGGATAGAGGGGTATTCCATGGTAATGTAGCTACTCAAAAAAAATGTTTAGAAAATTGTACACAACAAGTAACCTATTTATTTTACACAGCTAAGCCATTACAAGAAAGGGTGTTTGTGGGGTGGGGGAGCTTTTATAGATTGGAACAAATTTAAGTGGCTCATCAACAAAACGTCTCACTTGTCTGAATTCTAACTTAAAAACCAGTTATTGAAAAACATTTATAAAAAAATATCACACAGTTGAACACCATGAGAGTAAATACATTTAATCAATTACTTTTCTCTTGAGTGTGAATGTGACAGTGATTTCATGGCTGCATTTCAGAATTACCTTGGTATACTTTAACAGTATATGTGGAAATGTTTACTAGGGAATGGTGTAATATATTTGATTTGCTTCCATAATACCCAGTTATGTGAAGCCAAGTAAAATATGGAAGGATGAAATGTGAAGCAGATGCCTTTAATCCCAGCCCTTGAGAGGCAGAAGCAGGCAGATCTCTGTGAGTTCTAGGCCAGTCTGGTCTACAGAGCAAGATGCAGGACAGCCAGAGCTACACAGAAAAACCCTGTCTCAGAAAAAAAAAGTGAAGCAGAAATGACAGAATATTGCTGCTAATGACGCTAAGTATAGGTAAATTGGTGTTAATTATACTATTCCTTCTAATTTTGTACATGATTGGATTTTTTAAATAAAAATTTTAAATTGGAGAATAAGATGGGCATTGAAACAGAAATAAGATGATTGAGAACATTCTGAACTTCCCAGTACCCCAGAGTATTTATGGTCCAGTGATATCTTTCTCTTGGGTTCCACAAGATACCCTCAAACTCCTCTTCCTGTAAATTAAATTTGTACTGAGATTCTATTTGCAACCAAGGTCTCTAATACAAAGAGGCAGCCAAGAGCATGCTAATGAGCTTCCCCAGTATGTACATTAGAGAACTAAAAGTGTCTAAACCTACTTTATAAATATCCTGCAAGAACTATGCTTTATATAGATATCATGGCTTCCATTCAAGTGCCAATCATTGTCTCAGACTAAATTTTATGGACTATGTGTAGATCCTATTCATAGTCTAAAATAAAATTATGTTAGTGTGAAACAACTAAAGAATTTCATGGAAGGAAGAGAAGGGTAAGAAAATTTTAATTTATATCAGTGATTTGACCCAATTTATATTGAATTTAAATCAGTGATTCTTCACCAGTGGTAATTGTTTCCCCATATCTCCTGGCACTGTCTATAGATATTTTGGTAGAGTTAGAGTAGTATGGAAAATGTAGGTCCATAGCTATCTGCTACCATTTTAAAATACATGGGCCAACTTCTTACCCTACTTCTTTGCCAAAAAATTCTGTTTTAGCATATCCGTGAGGCTGGGCTAGGAGATGGCTCAGCAGGAGGCACTTATGGCCCAAGTATGAAGATACAGTGTTAGATTCCCAGAATCCATGTAAAGCCAGATGTCTTCATTACTTTTCCATTGCTATGATGAAACACTGCAACCAAAGCAGCTTATTGAAGATTGAGTGCTGTGGGATGTTCTGTATGTCAAAGATGTTGATCTGATTGGTTAAAATAAATAAAGTACTGATTGGCCAGTAGCCAGGCAGAAAGGATAGGGTAGGCAGGACAAGGAGGAGGAGAATTCTGGAAAGTGAAGGCTGGGGTAGGGAGATACTGCCAGCTGCCGCCATGACAAGAAAGAGATAAGGCACTGGTAAGCCACCAGCCACGTGGCAAAGTATAGATTAATAGAAATGGACTAAATATAAGAGTAAGAGCTAGACAATGGTAGGCCTGAGCTAATGGCCAAGCACTTTAAATAATATAAATGTCTATGTGTTTATTTTACAAATGGGTTGTTGGACTAACTGGGCTTGGTGGCACCTGGAGAGAAGCTCTCCAACTACAAAAGAGTTTACTTTTTCCCATAGAGTTCTGGTAGAGTCCATGATAGCAGAACAGAGTTAGCAGGTGGCAGGCATCTGGAGCAGCAGCTGAGTGCACACATCTCAAACTACAAACAGGAAGCAGAGGCCTAACTCAAAATGGCACAAAGCCAATCCCTATACTTTCTCCAGCAAGAACATACCTGCTATCAACTGGCAATCAAATACTCAAAGGACCATGATTTATGGGGGCATCTACTTCACACCCCAACAATGGAAATGGTAACATGCAATCCCAGCACTCATGTGGCAAGCTGGGAGAAGGAGAAAGGAGAGGCCCTGAAAGCTCATGCACCATTTAGTCTGGTAGACATTGTAGTGAACTGCAAGAGATCCTACCTTAGACAGGATGGTAGGTAAAGACTAACAACTGAGGTGACCCTCTGACCTCCTCACATGTGTCATGGCATGCATTCACCTACATGCACACACACACACACACACACACACACACACACACACACACACATGTACCTCTGTAATACCAAGGTAGAGAAGTTCTCAACTTGACCACACAAAAACTAATGTGCATGCTGTCTGTGTTCTGAGAGTGTGCTTGCTTGCCTCTGATTTTCCAGTTTGCCTTTCACAGTAAGTCTAATGTGAATCCATAACTCAACGTGAAGCAGTAAGAACATAGAATTTTGCATGTGCTATGGCACTTCTTAATCTATTATTTAGATGACATACTTTACATATGAAAATATAGAAAACAAACATTTTGGATTAAATTTTGAGAAATAAGTGTAGTATATTGCTAAAGAGATTAATCAATAGTGAATTCTTCTCTAGCAGTCTAAAACTATTATTTTTCTGGTATTAAAATTACATTTCTTCACTCATTTGTGGTCACCAATTCTTTGTTAGTGATGTGAGTTAAATAATCATTTTTCTATCCATCAACATTACCAGCAATTACTGTGCTAGTTTTCAGCTAGGCTATAACACATTTTTCCCCAGAAGTATGAAAATGTGTATAGTACATGTTCCTAATTGAAGTTATATAACATTCCCCATCCCCAGACAAGTGTATAGGAATGATTTCATATATCAGATAAGGCCCATGGAAAGGGATTTCCTACTATGATTGCTGTGATATATTCATTCAAATATAGGATAGAAAATCTACTATTCAGAAAGTATAAGTTTTTAGATTTTATTTTATGGGCCCATGGTATTTTAATTTAGAAGAGTAAACTTACTTAAAACCCAAGATATTTTACATTTGTCTTTTGCGAATGCCTGTTAGAATTTGTAATCCTTCATATCTTTTCAAGTGCTGTACGTGGTTCATTTAGAAAGCACCACATAGTGATAAAATGAAGCACAGGGATAGGAAACGAGGCTCAGGCAACTGTAGTGCTGTATAAAAACAGCATGCCATGTGACTACTTAGCTAGTAGTTTGAAAAACAAAAGTCTATGTCACCAACTGGCTGGAACATGGCTGACTGAGATGACCACTAAAGGCCTCATTAAAATGGCATGTCCTCATTTTCAGTCTTGCAACATTACCTGTTTTGTTGAGATAAACACATCCCCGGGCTTTGAGACCTCCTAAACCTTTCCCAGAAGCTCTGTTACTTCTGGGCCATTTCCACTTTTTATAAGGACCAAGTCATTTAGGATGAAGTCATACTCCAATGTGCTCACTTTTATCTTGATTAATTCTGTAAAAACCCTTTCTCCAAATGAAGCACAAGGGATAAGGGCTAGGATGCTGGAGGGCTATATTTCAGCCCTTATCACTCTGCCAATTAAATATTATTTTGACAAATATTGCTTTCTGTTGTCAACAGTTGTTTAATTCATGCATGTTAACCATTTTTTGTTAAAGAAAGGAAATCTTAGTCTAAATTATTTCTATCTATTGGAGATGAAGCCCAGTTGGTTGAGCAATTGCCTGGTGTTCTAGAAGTCCTATAACTGGTCTCTAGCACTGCATGAGTCAGGCATGATAGCAGAGGCCTATAATCCCAGCATAGGGAGATGGGGACAAAAAAAAAATCAGAAGTTCAAGGTCACCTTTAACTACATGATGAGTTCAAGACCAGCCTGGGGCATTTGAAACTGATTTTTGTTTGTTTGTTTGTTTGTTTTTGTTTTTTCTAGACAGGGTTTCTCTGTATAGTTTTGGTGCCTGTCCTGGATCTCTCTCTGTAGACTAGGCTGGCCTCGAACTCACAGAGATCAGCCTGGCTCTGCCTCCTGAATGCTGAGATTAAAGGTGTGCACCACTACTGCCCAGTGAGACTAATTTTTTTTTTCTTTCTGGATTTGATGACTTTTCAAAATAAGTTATTTTGTGGAAGCTCTAGTCTTGATAAACTATCTGTCTTTATATGAACATCTTATTTCTGAACTCTGCTCAGGAATTTTGGTTTGAATTGTGTTTGCTTTGCTTAGCTTTGGGTTTGCTGAGGAACCTGGAATTGAAAACTCATCTCTAATCACTTCTAAGTTCTGTAAGTTTCAATCATTTTCCTTCAAAACAGTTTGATTCTACATCTTTTCTTATCTTCCTCTTAATTGAAAGAAATTTCTAATGGCATCTCTTGTATCTTTTCATCTTCTTTATGCATCCCATCTATTTTGTTTTTTGTTTTTCTGACCAAAAATAATCCCCATCATCTTGTTAACTCTGCTCTGAATCTTTAAAGTATATGTTAAAGCTTACCTGGTTCTTCAATTGTATTTTGTACTTTTCCTATAAAATGACATTTTCCCTTGAAGCTCTATTCCCTGGTCATTTCCAGGCTTCAAACTGTGTGCACACAAAGAACTGTACATACTATGCATACATTATGAATTGAGACATATATCTGTCTTCCACTTAGTCTTTTATAATGATATGTAAAATCAAGTTAAAACTCAAAAATCTTGGATTTTCATATATGCATGCTTGAATAATGGGAAACAGAGAGAGCTCCTCCTCAGCCCCAGGGTCCCATTTTGGCTAAGTTTTCCTACTCACCATATTTCCATACCATAATATAAAGGATTCTTTCACTTGTATGTGGGTATTACCTCCATTCATCCGAGTGCCATCTTTGCCTATAAAATGCTGTCCCTAGTCTCAGACTGCCTTCAGACAACCAATTAGGGAAAAGTTACAAACAAGCCTTAAAATGGGCCAAGGTCATATGTGCAAGGAATGGGGGCTCATGTATACCAGGAACATGCTAAGAAAGAGGTTGAGACTCCAATTCACAGTTCTTCATGGAGTCATACTCATTACCCTACAAAGATGAGTGGGCCTGGAGGGGAACACTTCAAGCCCTCCAAAATAGAGGATTGGGCCTGGCTCTCTCCTCTCTCACACTAATCAGGTTCCATTATTGCTGTTGATGATTTTCTGGAAGAAGAAAGATTATCATCTGTTCTTTTTACATGCAGGAGTTTTTCCTGAGCTCATTATAATATGAAGATTGTGTGTGTGTGTGTGTGTGTGTGTGTGTGTGTGTGTGTGTGTTCAGTAGTATCTCTTGGTTTTACCCGTTTCTATCCATTCTTGCCATTTCTGACTAAGTCAGCCTGTTTATTCTGAACCATTGCTACTGCAGAAGTTCTCTGGCCAGTCTTGCTCCCTAGCCTACTAGAAAGCATTTCCATGTTCTTCACTGTTATCACAATGAGATGCAAATGTCTAACGTGGTAAGCAAAAGCATCTGTGATATCACTTGCCATTTTTCTTACCTTATCATACACATATCTTTTTCTACTCTGTTATCCCTCTCTTCCTTTTCATACGATAGCTGCATGTTTTTGGGTGCCTTGTTCTGTGAAGACTCTCTGTCAAGCTGGTGAACTTCTCTGTGCTCTTCATTGTACAATGTGGCACTGTTCTCTGAGTACTTCAGAGTGCCTTACTACATTTGTCTCCCCCTGCTGGACCACAAAGTACCTGTTAGTATGGTAGCCTTTAAGACTAGTATTCATTGAGCGCTATGCATAAGCTCTCATCAGTAACTCGTTTTGAACAAGCAAGAAGCCAAATTCTATCTTGTTGTCTGATCGTTCCTACAGAGGTCTATTGCTGTCTGTTAAATTCTTTCTTACAGGATCATGTAGGATAATGCAAGGTTTAAGACAAACTCATTCCAAATGCAGTAGAATTCCTTAGGACTTCTACCATAAGGAATTGGGAATGGCTTTGTAATGAAGCCTGTCTCTACAAACTCCCTTGAGGAATTACTTTAAGGCATGTGTTCTTTGTTGGGTGATTTTTTTTCTAAATTATTCCCCTTTGATACTAAAAAAGAAAAGCAAAATAACAACAACTACAAATGGTTCTGACCTAGTAGAATGCTCACAGGAGTGCAGCAACACCCCTTAACAACCTGGCTCACAGAATGTCCCAGGCAAAGCTACCCAAGAAGGAAATACGTTTTCTTGAATTGACCCTCTTTCCAAAGATAAGGAAACCAAAATGTGACTTTTATATTGTATATCCTACTTAATTTGTAGAATAAATAATGTATAACTACTTGAATTTTTCCCCTGGTGGCCCATGAAATTTTGGTGCAAGCGCCTATCTTGTGAATTAAAGTTTTTCTATAAGAAAACAAATATAAGTGATATCTTTCTTGGTCAGTTGTTCTATTGCTATGGAGAGATACCATGACCATGGCAACTCTTATAAAAGAAAGTATATAATCTGGGTTGGCTTTCAGTATCAGAGGTTTAGTCCATTTGATCATAATGGGGAGTATGGTGGTATGCAGTCAGACATGGTGCTAAAGAAGTAACTGAGAGTTCTGTATCTGGATCCACGGGCATCAGAAAGAGAGAGCCACTGGGTCTGGCTCAGGCTTTTAAAATGTTCACTTTCTCCATCGGGTTACCCCTCCTAGTGTGTGGAACTCCCTAGTGACTAGGCATTCAATGGGCATTGAGCTCCTTTGAGTAATTCTCACTCAAACCACCACAATCCCCTTTGGATAAAGTAAAACTTCATGAAAGTTTAAATTAACAGTTAACCCATCTGCTACTTCCCCGTTACATGTCACATATCTCACTAAATTCAATACCCAGCTAAATTATTTACTTATGTGTTTATTTTGTGTGTGTGTGTGTGTGTGTGTGTGTGTGTGTGTGTGTACATGGTTGATGTGTTTGCACATCCATGCCTGTGGGTGCTTATACCAGTGTACAAGCACATGGAGCAAGACCAGAGTAGAACACTGGGTATCTTGTTCTATTTCTCCATTTATTTTTTTTTATTATTTATTTGTTTATTTATATTTCCAAAATGGTTGACATAATCATTTATTAAATAACCACATGGTAATAGGATATTTACAAGTTATTTTTTAATTGTTTGAGACTCCCTTGACACCAAGGCAAAAAGACTAACAAGACTATTTTTAAATTAAAATAATATTTTGTATATTATGTTCTGATCATGCTTTCCTTTCCCTAGCCTCCTCCCAGATCTTCCCCCACTTTCCTGCTATCCAACTCCATGCCTTCATTCTCTCTTTAAAGGCCAACTAGCAAACAAACAAAGCAAATGGACAATCAGATGGAAAGAAATGCATGAGAGACATAGACACACACAGACAGGCACACATGAAAAACTCAATAGAAATACAAAATCAGAAACTGTGTGAGATAAGTGTCCACTAATAAGATTAAAAAAAAAAAGTCCAAACAAAATGTTAAAGAGAAAAAAAAAAACCACAATACCACTGTGTTCTTTTTATGTTGGCCATCTGCTGCTGAGTATGGGGCTTCCCTGAACTGTGGTTTGTATACCCAGTGAGAATCCATTGGAGAAAACTAAACTTTCCTTTCCAAGTAGTTGTCAGTTGGAAATAGCTTCTGGGTTAGGGATGGGAGTTCATACCCACATCCCCTTTCAGTTCTGGGTCCCCATCTGGCTCATACCTGTGCTAGCCCTGTACATGCTGCCACGTTTTCTGGAGGTTCAAAAGTGTGTCAGTCCTGCTGTATCTAGAAGCCCACACTTCCTTTGTGCCTTCCATCCCCACAGGCTCTTACAGTGTGTATGCTTCCTTTTCCTCACTAGTTCCCTGAGCCCTTAGCGGAGGGGTTTGATGAAGACATCCTCATTAGTACTGCATGTTGCAAAACCTCTCATTTTCTGCACATTGTCCAGTTGTGGGTTTCTGTGTTAGTTCCAATCTGCTGCAAGAGGAAGCTTCTCCCATGATGGCTGAGTGAGGCATTGATCTATGGGCATAGCAGAATGCAAATAGTCTCATTTTATGGTTAGGTCCTTGTAGCAGAACAATAGTATTTGGTTCCTGGCCTATCTAGTTTCAGGTTGTTGGACACCCCAGCAGTGTCCTGCATGGGTTTCATCTCAGGGACTAGGTCTTAAATTCAATCAGATATGTGTTGGTTACTCCCACAACGTTTGTGCCAGAATTGCACAATTGTATCATGTAGACAGGTCATGATTGTTGATCATAGGGTTTGTAGCAGGGTTCATGTTTAACTTTCTCTCCTGGTAGTGTGGAAAATATTTTCCAGTACCACGGACACTAGTCAGCAGGGATGAAGGCTCCAGTTAAATATCAGCTGAATGTCTCCTTGTTCAGTGAGATATGTAGATGTTGTCTTCATCAATCATGCCTTACCATGAGTGTGTGAGAGCAACTAGTAATAATAACTAGCAATAGCCTGAGTTGTTCAGGGGTTTCCATTGGGTTCTTTGGCCAACAACTCAATTAAATGTAACCCATTTTTTGGCACTGGAGATTTTACTTGGTGACAGGAGAGATCTAATTGGTGCTTTGTCTCCACTGTTATTTGATGTTTCCAATTCGATTTCTTTCATATATGCATATATTTTAATAAGATTCTCTTTAGTAGGCTTCCATATTGTGTCTCATTCTCTTGAGACAAAGGCTTTAACTAACCCTGAAGCTAGGCGGTCTGCTAGCAAGCCACAGAGATCTTCCTATACTTGTCTTTTATATTGCTAAGGTCACAGGCACATGGCCATATCCAGCTTTGTGGGTACTGAAGATTTGAACTCAGGTCCTCATTCTTACATGATATGCATTCTTACATGCTGAACCATCTCCCATCTCCCCAGCCCTGTGTTGTTCTATTTTTGTCAAAACAGAAAGGACTATTTTGATGATTTCTTTATAACCACTTTTGGAGGATAGATTTTAGTGTGTCCTGGAAGGTTTTCTTTTTTATGGTTTGGAAGGCAGATAATCAGTCATATAAACCTTTAGGGCCAACTATTACAGATGCTCCAATATCTAGACCTCATAAGTGAGATTATATAACTTGGTTTAGAATAAGAATCTGATGATAGAGCTGTCTGTTAGTTGGCTCAGGCAGGATCACAGACTGTTAATTGAGAAAATGAAAATGTTTACCAAGATCATTACTTCTATATCTTATATATATGGTTGCAATTGCATCCAAATCAACTTAAAGTTTGGAAACTATCCATGAGTCAGAATTATAAGATGTGAATGTTTAATAGGGGCTTCCTGAGGCACAGTTGGTTAAGTATCTTCCCATTTATAGCCCCCGAACTCTCTCTATTCCCTCTGATTTCTCTCCCTAGCTCTGCATTCAGGCTGTCCTAAGAACTTTCCTCTGTATATCTTTATGCATTCATCTAAGGAGACTTCACTAAGGCATTATTTTGGATGATATTGTTCTAGATGCTAGGGCAAACAAGATGAGCAAGGCATGTTCTTGAGATATGCGTGGTCTAAAGGATAGAGCACATAGACAAACAAGCAATAATAGTACATGGGTTAAGCGTGAATAGGAGATTTTAAGGGTACATAAAGGAGGGAGATGGCCGTGTGTTACTAATACAAGGAGACTAATTCCAGATAAAGCAGCTGCTGTGAACAAAAGCTTGAATTGGAGCCACATAATATTTAGGTTGACTGAGCATTGCTCAAGGTTACTAGCTCAAGATAAAGCGGGATGGGATTTTCAGTGAACAGCTCCGTGTATCAGTGGGACTAATCTGGGTCACTCCACAGATTGTGTGAACCAAACACTACCTCCAGGTCAGCTTGACTTCTCCCAGTGGTGGCTGAACAGAAGCCTGGGTAGAGTAAAGAGGAGGGATCTTAAAGGGAAAACTAACTCTGAAACATGATCCTCTGCAGTCTGTTTGCAAGTGCCTTTTGTCTGTTAGCAGGAACACCTGTATTTTATGTAAAAAAAAAATCTAAAGATCAGTGGGAAATTTGTTTCTGGATATTACAAACTCATGTGAAAAATGCTGGAGATATTGGACTAGGCAGTCATCAGTTACGGCATGGCTGAGCTGAAGTGGGATGAAAACTGACAACTATGTTAGATGAAGTCAGTGTTACAGAAGAGGGTGCTGGAGATGGATGGAGCATCTTTGTTAACTTGTCACAATAAGTAAAATAGCAGCGTATTACTCTGGAGGCGATTTGCTACTTCGCATCTACGATGGAGACACCTACGAGATGTTCAGCTATTTCTACAATTAAAATATCTTAGAGCAGAAGCTATTTTATAGGATATATATATATATATATATATATATATATATATGTGTGTGTGTGTACATATATATATGTGTGTGTGTGTGTGTGTGTGTGTGTGTGTGTATACGTACATGTGCATGTATGTATGTCTATATTTGTAAGGCACCAAAGGCTAGCCCCAACACCTCCTCCAAAGATTAACACATTGCTTCAAACCACTCTTCAAAAATAAACCTCTGAGTCTTGTTTTTGAGTGAACACTTATAAAACCTTATTGCCTGTTGAAATTTTTATCCACTGATAATCTCAGGTTATTTTTCTTCAGGTTCCGAGTAATTCCAATACTGAAACTTTGAAGAAGAAAAATAAAAGCCAAGCAAACAAGAAAGGGAAATAATTTGTTCTTTGAAATCGTCACTGATATTGTGCTCTTTGTGTCTTCTTCTCTCTCTCTCTCTCTCTCTCTCTCTCTCTCTCTCTCTCTCTCTCTCTGTCTCCCACCCTTTCTCTCTCTTCCCTTTTCTGAAAGCATGTGCAGCATACCCTCAGACCTTTGCTAAGTCAAGTCACCAATTTCCAGATGCTAGTCACATGCTGGGCATAAATCCAGGTCAGGAAGACTGTGTCTGTGAGCTCAGGGGATACAGAGATAGCGGGTCTAGGAATAGAGGTATGTTATTTAGTTTGAATAACTGTGCTTTGGTAAACTGTGCTTACCCTTAGGGGGTGGCAGCTTCTAAAATTCACTGACAGTCACATGGACCACCCCCAGTACTTGCACCTTTAAGCCTTTTATCTCTAGTTATCAAGGATTCTTCTCCAGTGAATGACTTACAGGAGAGGTTTAACTTTTCCTTCCTTCTCTTTTTTGTTGTGGCTTTGTCTTAGGTCTTAGAGCAAGCTGTGCTTTTCACCCCTAAAATCATCCTGTGCCCAAGTCTATACCTAACTATAACACTTCTTTAATGATTAAGAAGACAGAACTAAACTGAACGCTGTGCTGCTCAGACCTGACTTCCTCCTCCTCTGGTCACAAGTTCTAGACCCATGTAAGATTTTAAGGCCATAGCATTGGTATATTCATGAGGGAAGCAATTATTTTTGTGACTTTGTTCATTATCTTTGTTAGCCTAGACTTGAATAGGAAATGTCTGAAAGTAACATAAGTAGAATGTTTTATATTCTTTTATTTTTCTTCAAGTCCCCCTAAAATAAAAGAATGTTGGAGGTCCCCCCCACCGCAATCTACTCTCCTTTAAAAAGTTGAGCAATGCATTATCATTACATGTCCTAGCCATTTCCTAGCTTTGTGGCCATGTGACTTCATTCTGGACAGGGATGTGGACAGAGGGAGGTACGCTACATTGTGGTTACATGAAATTTGTCTTCCCCACTCTCCTAACTGCTACTCTAGCTGAAATTCAGACATACTGTAGGAAGTTGTGGTAGCCATTTGTACCACTGTGTCCATACTACATTTTGAAAATAGCAGGACAAGGTAATTGAGTGTATTCCAGTGACTATAGTGCTTCCATGTCACCATGGACCTCCCCCCCCCCCCCGCCTCAGCCAACTTGCAATTAATGGATAAACAGTTCTCTTGGATTCTCTGTGATGATGGTTGAATGGGGTAAGTTGATAGGAGCAACACCCGCCTATAGTCTGTTGCCTTAGTTACAAGGTAGCAGGGGATGAACACAGCTTATTGGTACTGGAAAGCTTCCAACCTTAAGTATATTGTGTAACACCATCCTAAATTGTCATGAAGAGAATATGCATAAACCCATGCATATTGGCTGGTTGTTTTAATATTATTATTATTATTATTATTATTATTATTATTATTATTATTTCTTAACCAGGAGAAAGATGCATAGTCTTACCAATGAAATGCAGTCAAGTCAGAACCAGCCTCCAGACAGCAGAATAGGAAGAGAATGTTTCTGGCAAGGCAGGCTTTCTGTTTCTTCTGCTTATGAGTCAAATTGACTGAGAGTCTTATAATTCAAGGCCACAGTAAATCAGTCCTGACAGAAACTGAAGACTCTGTGCCCCAACCAAGGCATTGATAAAATAAGACTCTACATCAAGAAACAGTCTTAGGAGGAGATAAGACTGGGCAAAGCCATTAAGACTACCAGACAAGGGGAGCCAGCCAACTGGGAGACATTAGATTAAGGATGCTGCCTTCCTACTGAAGCCAATTGTTTTCTTTCTCCTTAAGGGAGTCACTATTAAATTGAGCAAGCGTGTGATTGAAAGAGCACAGGAGAAAGTAAACAAAAGATCAGAGCTTTCAGGCCAAAAGGGGACATAGAGTTGAGAACTTCGCTTTTATTTGTTTGCGTCTAGAACTGATGCAACTAGAGCCCATGGGCCTATTAAAATGTTTGTCATAGCACAGGATTGCTAAACATAACTGTGGGCCAGGCTTCTGAAAGTCAGCCATAGTTGACTCTTTGTGAACCAGAACCAGACACCAGGAAGCAGCCTGCCAACATTCTGAAGCTTCCAATAAAGTGATGTTCTACAAAGTCTATTTCTTCTGAGGCCATGGAGATAATGATCATGTAAAAACATTCCTGAAGGCTAAGGCAGGCATCCATAGGACTGTCACCAAAGATATATACTCCATGTGATATACCCAAGAGCCTCCATGTCGCTTGACATAATGACTTACTCTTGGGCAGTGACAGTGACTTCAGTCACTACTGTTTGTCTACTCTTTTTACATAATTGTGTTGTCTACTGTTTCTGTCCTGTTCCTCTTCACACTCTGTATTAGGTTGGGATGTAAGAGATAAAAACTTGACTTTGGTTTATAAATGTCTCATCCCAGCTGATCCATTTTTTATTGACCAAAATTTATAGCATAGATAGATGAGAGACTTAGAAAAGGAAGAAGTACCTGAATCAAAATTGATACTGCCTGTCTTGGAGTGAAGGTGAGCAGGTTCATGTCTTGACTATGAATGAGAAGAAAAGTGTGATTTAAATGGACAATGTTGCAAAGACTGAAGAAGAATTCCACATCTATTCTAATTCTCAGGTGTGCATAATATTAACTTTCCACAAAATCGTAGCCTTTACAGCACAGAGTTGTCCTGAAGAGTGGGTGCTACTTCAGGGATTATAGTTTCCTGTCCTTTCCTCCCACTAGGTGGGACCAAATGACTCCTTTCAACTGATGTCCATGAGACTGACACAAGAAACTTGTCAATCTTTAACCAATGTTTCAAGAAACACAGATACCTTCTCAATCTCTTTTCCTCATTTCACATCATTTGAAGAGAGGATGGTCTCTGTCCCTCCATAACAATGGGTGGTATGTAGTGAAGATAGAAAAGCCAATATCTATCCATGTATCTGATTGAATACCAAAATTCTCAGATATAACCTTTTATTATATTTACTTATTTCATATTTAGCAGTCCTTTCTAAAATAATTAGAGCTATTGTTACTCTAGTTGTCACAGCATTTTATTTATAATAGGATATTAATTTATCACCTGGCTATTCAGCTACATTTTCCAATGTCTGTTGCATCTGAATATGACTTCATGTTAGGTCTTGCTAATGGATTTGAGCTGAAATGATGTACACAATAATCTCTGTTGACTACATTTCAAGAGAAGATTGCATTTCCCCTTCTTTTTTTCCACTCATTGAGTGTAGGTGGAATGTTGAGAGGTTGTATAACCATCTTGCACAGAAAAAGTGGCTTGAAGAGGAAATCAAGTTATCAGGATGGAGGGAATCTATTTGGTATTCCAGGCCTTTTACTGTGAACCTATAAAGAGAGACATGAACTGTAGATGTAACACTCTTATTAAATAAGAAACACAGAGCCAAATGTATAACTAAAAGCCCAAGAGGTCAGAGCAGTAGCTAAGAGCTGACACTAAAAACCTTTCTTACCCTTCACTGTTGCTGCCGTCCTTCCCCTCAGAAAGTGACCTACTTCCTGTGTATCTGTCTTTTTATTAATTTTCTGTTCTCCCTTCTCATTGGTTGTAAACCCAACCACATGACCTCCTCATCACTGCTTGTCTGTACAGACCTCCAGGTTGATATTGAGATTAAAGGTGTGTGTCTCCATGCTGGCTGTATCTTTGAACACACAGAGATCTGTCTGTCATGTAATCAGGATTAAAGGTGTGTGCCACCTCCACCCAGCTTCTGCTATGGTTTGCTATTAGCTCTGACCCCCAGGCAACTTTATTTATTAACATACAAATAAAATCATATTTCAGTTCAAATAAAATATCACCATAGTTCCCCTTTTCTATTTTAATAAAAAGAAAAAAGAAAAAAATATAACTAATATAAGAAAAACTATATACAAAAGTACAATAACTATATACCATATATATAAGCAATAAATACCTAAACAATGTTTAGTCCATTTCCATTTGACAAATTCAGAGAAAATAATTCCATTATCTATCCTATTTTGGTAAGTCCAAAATGTACCTGATTCACTTTCTATCCTAACTTATATTACTAACGGAACTGTCTTATAACATCTTTCAAATTTATACACTTACTCCTTAGTGAGTTTCTTTTCTAAAATTCTTAACAAGAAAAACTATAACTATCAAAACTTTAACTATAAAACTATCTAATCTTCAACTCCATCAGAGACCCAAGAAGGAAATACTACCTAACAAAAATAAAAACAGGAAGTGCATGCAAGCAGCTTCCAAACAAAATGTGAGTTGACAGAAACAGCCAGCTGCCTGGACAGTCACCTGAAGTTTCTCCGCAGTGTTGGGGCATCATCTTCAGCCTATAGGCTTAGCGTATCTGACAGATTCATTTGTGAAGTAGGATGTACACAAGGTCAACAGTTCGACCTCACATTTGGTGAAAGCAGTCCATGTACCAAAACCACCTGAATTCCACTAGTGTTATGTCATGATTCAGGATTTTAAATTCTGGAAATTGTTGATGTTTTACAGGAAAACAGGTGACTGTCCAGGCTGCCAGCTATCTCTGTCTATTGTCACAAGACTCCCAAAACTTGCTTGTGTCCTCTTCCATTTCTCAGATAATATTATATCCTTCTGGGGTCTTTGATGTAGTTGAAGACTAGATATAATTTTCCTTAGTTATGATAAAAGATAAGTTAGATATGAAACCTTAGATTCACAAATATAGGATAGATAGGATATTTTCTTTAATTTTGCCAAATAGACTAGATATTATAAACAGACTTGATATTGTAACTGTAATTCTTGCTTGATAATGGTTTTGTTATATGTAATTTTACTATGTTAAAGTTAAAACCTTCCCTTTTGAAAAAAAGAAAAGGGGCAGTGCTGTGGATATCGCTCTGTATAAATAAAATGCTGATTGGCCAGTAGCCAGGCAGGAAGTATAGGCAGGGCAAGCAGAGAGGAGAATTCTGAGACGTGGAAGGCTGAGGCAGAGAGACCTAGCCACTGCCATGCCAAGTAACATGCTAAGATACTGGTAAGCCACAAGCCATGCAACAACTTATAGACTAATAGAAATGGGTTGATTTGAGATACAAGAACAGTTAGCAAGAAGCCTGCCATGACCATACATTTTGTAAGCAATATAAGTCTCTGTGTGTCTGAGCAGCTGCGGGACTGGCGGGTGAGAGAGATTTGTCCTGATAGTGGGCTAGGCAGGACCAGGAAAACTTCAGCTACAAAGAACTTCTTTGAAAATTATCATTATTTGATGTCTCACTGTTTATAAAAACAGCCTGAGTTGTTCATTCATATATATATATATATATTAGCAAATTGACTTTCTACTGTGAGATGCAAATTCTTAAAATTTTAAATAGACTTTTCTGTTGCACATAGACTAATTCTAGTAATTTGATTTAAATCAAATGTTTACTGTTTCTCTTAAGCACTTTGTCATGATGCTATGATTAGTTTTAAGGATGCCCAGGTGGGTGCAAAGGTCAGGAACTCAATGTCTCTATATAATAATTGTTCTGCTATCCATGCTTCATTGGAAATGTTCTCTGTAGCTAGTTAGTCCAAAATGAATTACTTCAGACTTTCTGGCTTGCAGATTCCCAAAGTTGTAGTTAGTGAAGAAAATATCCTGGACCCAAATGATTAAATAAATACCAAGAAGCTTTAGCTGTTTCCTATACATAGGGATAAGACACTTTGGGGTTTCACTAATTAGAAGGTATTTAGGACTTCTAAATTTTAGTGCAGGTAATGATGATTTCATTCTAGTTCATATCAGTAAATTGTCTAACCCTTTTAGAATAGAAATTCTCTAACAATAATACATAGGTTCATAAACAAATGATGCTGGGTATGGTAGCATTCCTTTAGAAGGTAGAATTGGGAGATTCATGGTAATTATGAGTTCAAGAGTGGCCTGTACTACATAGCAAGTTCAAGGCCAGCTTACCCTATGTAAGACCCTATCTATTGTAGTGGATAGCCATCCGAGCATTGTCCTGGAAGTTCCAACCCCCATTGAGGCTTCGGTAATTGTCACGCCCACAAGGCAGGTCAGAGGAGGAAGCAGAAGACCTAGGATCAAGAGGAGGGCCCTCTCTTGGTTCTGGGACACTGGAGCAGGGGGGAGATGTGCAGAGTTCTCCAGAGAACACCGCCAGACTGCGCCATACCTTTGCCAGACCCTACAACCTATCCCTTCATTTGTAAGTTACCCCACAAAATAAACCTCCCTTTTAACTACATGGAGTGGCCTTAATAATTTCACCAATATCAAGAGAGAGCCCTCCTCTCGATCCTGGGTCTTCTGCTTCCTCCTTCACCCCGCCTTGTGGGCGTGACCATTACTGAAGCCTCAATGGGGGTTGGAACTTCCAGGCCAATGCTGGGATGGCTATCCACTACAATCTATTTTCAACAACCGAGGGCTGGGAATGTAACTCTGTGGTAGAGAACACACAAACACAAATCTCTGGGTTTGATTCCCAGCACCAGACAAAATGTGGTGTTATTGTTTGCATACAGCAAATATATTAAAATAGAAAAGCAACCCTAAAAATGCCTGTCTACATGATGCTGTTTGTCTTGGTAAACTCTGACTATTTCTATTTCCCAAATAACACAGTGATTAATTAAATTAATGTGAGATCAAATTAATGTGAATTAGATTTCATGTCTTACAGTGATGTTTACTTATTGACTATTTTTTTTCTGACTTCTTTCTGGACTTTGTGAGAGAAATATTAAAAGACTAAAAGAATGCACTGAACTCTAAAGTAAGAACAAAAATCAATTGGTTCCACTTATTTTTTCACCTTAATATCTTATTTATTTGCCTTTCACCAAAGGAACGTGTGTAAACTGAAAACTGTTGACTCACTTGTATGCATGTTTTTCTCTGGCCTGACTGGATGAATTGGTATCATAAGGTTGGGATGAACTTTTGTTGTTTTATTAATGGGAACTGGATTTTGCAGAAGAGAATATACATTATTATAAGGGAGAGACTTGTGACTCTTGCTAAACTACAAACATCTTTTGTGATAGTGAAGATTGTAGAACTATCTGGTTGTCCATTTTGCCTTTTCACAATGAGGCCTGATGGTAAATGAGCTCTGAAATTTCTTCAGGCTCAGATCATAATATAAAGGAAATAAACAATCAACAACAGAACAAAGTGATCTGTTATCACCACAGAATCCCATTTGGAAAAAAAAATTTGTGTGTGTGTGTGTGTGTGTGTGTGTGTGTTGGCTTGTCGAAATGACTCAAGGTTTAGTACAGGTTTTCATACCATGTCTTATGAACAGTCCTGTTGCTTCTGGTTTTGGCTGTTTCCTGGAATTCTGCCCTCCACTTCAGCAGACAGCAAATGCATTGTTAAAATTTCATCCCCCAGATGGCAGTGCAGCATTCCAAGTTTAGAATGTTCTGGTCTAGTGTTCTTGAGAAAGGCGATGTAGGCTTGTCTCTGGCACATTGGAGTGCCAGGGTTCTTTCTTTTGGAGGAGATATGTTTCAATTCTAATGTAACAAGACTTGTGTAATCAGAGACAAATAGTCCATACTAAAGTGAACACAACAGCGGTCCACTGCTGCTTGCTCGTGCAGCAAGGCATCTAATTAATAGCAATTAATACAGCCATTTGTAGAGCGCTAACAAAATTTTTGAGAGTTCTTTTAAAAGAACAGGGCAAGACATCACCTCTGTTCTTAATTCTTATTTTGTATGTGGCTTTTTTGGACTTTGAAAATACTTAGTATGTGGGAGAAAATGAAGTAACCAAGGACAGATAATTTTTATAAAATATAAATGAAATGGGCAGCACCCTAAACCTCATTTAAAGGACTGCAGGCTACTGATACCAATAGCAGTGCTAAGGCTTCCTTATGAGATAGGTAAAAAATGAACCAACAACATATTCTCCTGCTGTGAGCATGGAGACAAACCAGAGATGAGATCACATCACTGTCTATGATACAAACCCAGTGGAATCACCTGGACTAAAAAAAAAACAGTATCTATTTGATTGGATGATGGTCATAGAAATTGGAGGGAACTTTAATTTTCCTCGATATGCTTCAGAAATGATACATTTAACATACTAAAGGACAAATGTATATTTGTTACACTGAGATGGTAATTATTTTTAATGAAATCAGTGTAGTAGAAGGAAAATAGGAAAACCAAAATTTTAAAGGCTATAAAAAAACCACATTGAAAGTATGAAGTATTTCCTTTTGACAGGCTGTAGAATGTAGGCCATTTTATGCTCTGAAGAATCCTTTGTATTCAGATCTAATGAAATATTTCCTTCCACCACCCTGCCTCCTCACAATTTCACATCAAGTGAGAAAAACAATTCATTTCATAGAGATATTAGTAAAAGAAGATTTCAAAATTCAAAATGAAGGACTTGGATGATTTTATTGGATCGGATGTTGACAAATGGATGGCCACCCATACTGGAGGTAACCAGTTGAGTACTCTATTGCAGCATAAAATCTGCATCCATCTCGAGTTACTGGTTGGCAGCTATGACACCATTCTTTGACCAATGCAGTTAAAATGCATGTATGCACTGGGATCCATAACCACTGCTTGGGAGAAAGAGACAACTAAGATGTATTTGCTTTCAGTGAGGATATACTACAATAGACAAAATCAATTCAATTGACCATGGACAACAGAAGGTAGTAAAGGCTTCATGAGAAGGACAGTAGGCTTTGAAGTCTAGGAGACATGATGGAAGTCATGGCAATCATTCCTAGTATTTCTGTGGTAGATGTGGTAGATCACATTTGAGTTTCTTTGTAAAAACATATGGTAGCAATTACTTACCTCATAGAGGTTTGGTTGTTTGGGTTGTTTTTGCTTTGCTTTTTATAAAAAAAAAAAAACAAAAAAACAAAAACAAAAAAAAACCAGAATCAGCTCATTGAGTAAAGTACTTGGCATATTGCAAATTCATTAACACATAACTAAGCAAAAAGTGCAAGTACCATGGTTCAGGTATGGCAAGTCCAATAAAAGAAGAAACACACTGGAGATAGCCTTTAAAGATCCCTTTTAAAGATTATCAATGATTTATAAAGGAAGATAGATAGAAAGGGCACTTTGGACTCACAAAGCAACACATCAAATTTTAAGGAAGGAGGCAGGATCTCACTGTGGTTGCAAACAGAATAAAAAGAAAGGAGAATGTAGGTCCAAATATTTATGTAAATGGAGTTTCCACTGGACTGATAAGGAGGTATTTCTTAATAGAAAAATATGGAAAGTCACTGGATATATTTTACTCACAGGATAGACAGTCAGATTTATGTTGTAAACATATTATTCTGGTATTTCTGTGAAAGAAGAATTGAGTGTAAGAGGAACATGGACAGGGAGATTAAAGATGAGATGGAAAACACAATTCAAAACAATGGGGGTAATTGATCATTGCTCAGAAATGATCAGTTGGCTTGCAAACCCATTTATAAAATGTATTATATACGTAAAAGGCTTTTCAGAAGCCTACACATTTTTACTTCCTTTTCCTATCTGCATACAGATTTCCACTACATCTCCATACATACATATAATTTCAGACAGTTTAAAGCCTCTGCACAAAATTAGCAACATTAATCCACACATTCTATCCCCATTTCCCTGAACACCTCAGGCACAAACTCCTCTAGTTACTGAACAGACACAGTAAGATTGGACCTCGTCAAGCTAGACTAGAACAAACATAATTGTAAGTTGATGAAAATAAAGCCACAAATGACCTTGGTTTAAGATACATTCTCAGAACTTTCCTGAATCCTGGAAGCATCAGTCAAATGATATATTTCTTTCTTAAAAAATAAGTTTTATGGCTTGAAGCTTTCACACAGGAATAGAATAGATCTTGGTCATATCCAGCTCTACAACTCTTCCAATTCCTCACATGAACTCCCCTGCAATCCATCTTTCCATCTTCATGTCTTGTTTCAGTTTATTTTTGTTGGCCTTTGCTTTTCAGTAGACCAGTACTGCTTGTATCCACATGGGTGTGGGGGTCATCCTCTGACAGATGGAGAACTTTTCAGAAGTTATGCCTCTAAAGAAAAAGGACTCTTCTCCAGAGCCATGAACTACTAACAGCTCCTCAGATGGGAGTAGAGCCTCGTGGTTTCTCCCGATCCATGCTGGAGATTTTAAAGGGCTTAAGTCTTGCATGGGTGGGCCTTGCATAGGTAACCACAGATGCTATGGATCATGTGTTTAATAACCTTGTAATGTCCAGGAGACGGCATTTCACAATGGTACTCTCCATCCTTGGGCTCTTACATTTTCCTATGACGTTCCCCGAAGCTGAGCGAGTCGGGGCAGGTTGATATAGATGTCCTATGAATAATTGAGTACTCACAGTTGCCTATAACTGTTGTTCTGCATAACACATAGAACTTAATGAAGCTGCTGGGGAAAAAAATGGAAAAGGGAGAGAAAAAAAAGCAGAAGGAAGGGGGGGTTAAAATCTAAAACAAACAAAATGGAACAAAACAAAAGAAACTAGGCTGTTTGAAGGCGTTTTTATGAATCTATGTTTTTGTGATTTCTTTCTGGGAACGCTGACTGGGTGTTTGTTTCTCCTGTGGCATTTTATCCCCTTCTGCTCACATATAATGAAACACATAAACTGGCCTCTGCAGTTGCAGAGATCAGGGACAATGGGCGCTTTTATTGAGGCCATTAGCACACAGCCTAGAAAAAGTGAATAATTCACGTCATATAATTAACTTCGGCTCTACCATCGCATAGCTAGATATGGCTCGAGGGACTATATTGATCATAGGGTACCTAGGTATAACATTATTTTTAAAAACAATAGGACTTTGGGGTTTTGGCTTGTTTTATGGTGTCAGAATACATGAATGGATCTTCCTCAGTGGTCATTGATTGGAGAGAGAAGACAAAGCAGAGAAGTCCTCGGAAGGGTCTTCAGGGCTCGGCTTGAAAGTGGCATTCAGCACTTCTTTGTACATTCTATTACTCATTATATCACAGGGCTTATCTATAAGGGAGGCTGGGAAATGTTTTCTATCCTGAAACCCAAGAGGAAAATAAATAAATAAACAAACAAACAAACAAACAAACAAACCATGGAGTGATTTATCTTTGTCACAGGACCCCATTCTGGTCAGTCAGCAGGGATGTGGTTACAGTGTTGCATGCTGGGCAGATACCATAATGATGTCTCTTATAGGACACAAGCTCCACCTTGTTCATTCCTGGGATTCAGCAATGCCTGGGTTTTATTGTTCCTTCTAGAAGCTTAGTTTGAATTGCTTGTTTCATCTAAATGATATTATTTTCTGAACGCATTCAAGGGATCTATAAAAAAAATGAGTTCTTTTCACTGTTACCTAGCTCCTCAGATTGTTTACTGGAAATCTGTACATCTTTTGAATGCCATCTCTTCATGAGAAAATTCTGTTTCAGCCAAGATTTTTTCATTCCATAATTCCATCACAGAGTGTCACTTTATAAACTAGACATGGACTTTGAATTTCTGTCAGCCTCAATTTAGGCAGATGGAGAACTATAGAATATATAGCATAAACAACCATCATTTAAACGCCTAGCAGCCAGGGACATTTCAGCTCTCCAAGTCAGCAAACAAGCTATGACCAGTTCGTTATTCCTCTGCCTGAATGGCTGAGCAAATAAACACTTTGTTCGTGAAACATGGAATGGTTAATGATGTTTCAGACAGGAGAGAACAGAGCTGTCTCTCAACATGAGGATTCATTGTTTCAACACATCACGTTTCTTTCTTTTTCTCCCTTCTCAAATGTTCTGGCAAGGCTGCCTGTAATTGCTCTGTGGGCCAAACTTTCAAAAATCTATAATAGTAAACCTCAAACTTTTAAATTACATCTTCTGTTTAACAGAAATGTTCCAGGGAATATGCTGTGGGTGTGGAGAAAGAATCCTTGCTGTTCAAAAGCATGTCAGCTCATCACGGAAATGTGATTGCCACTATTACTACGACACCAGTAGTAAAAATTTGGGAAATGAGCCTTTTCATCTCCAGTTACCCATTTCTGCTATTGATGCTGAAAGAAGCCCGTTGGTATGCAAGCCAGTGAAGAAGTCCTCAGTGTGCTCTGGAAGTACAGATCTGCATGCCTGCAAAGTTGCAGATACTGAATGTGCATGCTGCTGTGTATACAGAAAACTAATCCCTGGGTTGTTTGTTATTGAAGAATCCAAACACCCTATCAAGGCAATGTGTCTGAGCTCATACATTTTCTAAGCCACTTAACACATCCTAGAATAAATACATGGGATTTCATGGACCAGAGAAAACTGACTATAGAATAAATTGTTCTATTTATGAGCAGCTGAAAATAATTGTGATTTTAGCTTTGCTTTGGTTGGTCACATCATATGTTTAAAGACATTGTGACCTCTAATTCTTTTGTGTGTCACATGGTGGGGGAGCATCCTATGCTCACCTCTCTCATCCAATCATTTATGAAGACATGCTGAGTTTACTTTCTAAACAATATAAATGTTACCCTTCTCTTCATTTGGACTGATCCAACTTCCCCCACACCCTTTCTTTCTTCCTCCTCTCACCTCACAGACTCCCTGATTGCATTAAGAATCTTCGTTTATCTATACTGACATCACTTGAGAGCTTGCCAGAAAACTTGACATGGAATCTCATACGCTACCAAACATACTCATTTGCATCTTGAGAAGAGCTGTAGACGCTCTGTCAGTGTGTTACCTCCTAAGCGGCACTGACATAGCTCCTTCCCTCTAGTGTTACTCACTTCTACTTTCAGTGGAACACCGCAGCAAAGTGATCATTATACATGTCAAAACTGATCGTGTCACAGTGATGCTTAAAAGGTAACCATGTATCCTTGGCTTTTGGCTCCAGAAGATAAAACAGCCTCAAATTAAGTTAGAGGGCTTCGGAAACATGGATCCTGACGAACCCTCATGTTCAGCTCATAACAATTTCCCCTCCAACATGTTCCCTTCTGAACAGTTTTTGTTCCACAAGTAACATTCTATTTATTCGATGTAGTCTCTGTCCCTGCAATTCCCTGATCTGTATATTCTTTTCCCCAACACTGCCAACTTCAGACTTTTCTATTTATTTAAAGACTAATGTGTTCAGAACTTCACCCTCTGGCTGGCAAGATTTCCTAGTGTCGTTCTCTCCTTAGCAAAATGCACTATGTCATGCCAACTTCTTCAATGCGTGAACTTCTTAGTAAGATAAAAATGCATGAGCAAAGACATCATTTCTGTCCTGTGCAAGGAAGTATCTGTAGTGCTTGGGTTAGCAACTGGCACATGGCAGTTATGACAGAGTGACCAAAGGAAATAACCCCTCAGAAAGATAAATGAACCGTTTCTCACATCTTTAAGGATAACTGTCTTCTAAAACTGTGGAGCAGTGTCATAGGGAAGATGAATCAGACTTCTGATGGGTCCCAGTGACAGGATGATACAGGCAGATTCACTATGATACCCCAGCATATAGTTAGCACCAAGATATTTGTTGAGTAGATCAAGTTCAGAACCAGCAAATGAAAGCTTGAGAAAAAGAGAAATCATTAAAGAAATAATGTATGCTCATTTCCTGGGTGCCCACCGAGCATTGGGTTGTACAGTGGAGAAGTTCAAATTGTATGACCCTTTAAAGGTAAGATGTAGAATGAAAAAAATTCTCTCTTAAAAAATGTCGTTGAGCAAAGTGTCCCTGTGTAAGCCCAAGGTTCCAAACAGCCAGCTCATGCACTAAGGACAGGTCTAGGTCCCACTGTCTGGGTGCCTCCCAAACAGTTCAAGCTATTCAGTTGGCTTACTTATCCAGAGGGCCTGATCCAGTTGGGGACTCCACAGCTTTTGGTTCATAGTTCATGTGTTTCCATTATTTGGCTATTTGTCCCTGTGCTTTTTGCAATCTTGGTCTCAACAATTCACACTCTTACAGTGCCTCCTCTTTCTCCACAATTGGACTCCTGGAGCTCCATCTGGGGCCTGGCCGAGGGTCTCTGCATCCACTTCCATCAGTTATTGGAAGAGAGTTACAGCATAACTGTACTGAATCCACCAGGTTTAAATGAATCCCCAGGGGAGTCTTGGCCCTGGAGGAGATGGGAATGGAGGGGAGGGGCTGGAGGGAAGGTGGGGACGGGGGTGGGAGGGGGGAGGACAGGGGAACCCATGGCTGATGTGTGAAATTAAAACACAAATATAATAAACAAATGAATAAATAAAAGAAACAAAACAAAAAATATTTAATGGCAGGAAAGTGTTTTCATTTGCCAAGATTTAGTTCTTTTAATAGACAAGACTAAACATTAACAATCATTATTTCTGAAGGAAAGTATTAGAAGTGATTTTTGTTTTGTCTTTGTGCTTTCTATTTATTAATTTCTTTGGAAAACACATATATTATTTTGTACCACAATCTATTAATATTAAAAATTATTTTATAAGTAGAAAAAAATGTAGTTGAACTCTACAAGCAATATTTTGTATCCTTTTCAACTCTGAGAGTCCACAGTTTCACTTGTTCTATCGTCCAGGGAAATAGTGTTCATCATCAATGCCAGCCTCAATGAATAGAAAATCATCAATGACCGTTTCATTAATTTTATGCACAGACTAGTAACATGATGTTTCATTCTTTGGTGTGTCTTCAAGGACCCAAACACCAAATTTGGGTCAATTTGGTTGTCACCATAAAACTTAACTCTTTAAACTCTACCACCAAGAAAGCCATTTCTTTTCGAAATTTCTTTGTGGAATACAAATGCCACCAAAGAGCTAGCATATTTGATTAGTATCAATAGTGTCTGCCTTAGAGGTTTAGTTGAAGACCCATTCTTTTTTTTTCTTTACTATTATGTGTTTTAAATTTTATACATCAGCCATCGGTTCCCCTGTCCTCCCCCCTCCTACCCTCCCCCTCCCCCCAGCCCCTACCCTCCATTCCCATGTCCTCCAGGATCAAGGCACCCCTGGGGATTCATTTAAACCTGGTGGATTCAGTATAGGCAGGCCCTGTCCCCTCCTTCCAGGCTGAGCAAAGTGTCCCTGTGTAAGCTCAAGGTTTCAAACAGCCAGCTCATGCACTAAGGACAGGTACCAGTCCCACAGCCTGGGTGCCTCCCAAACAGTTCAAGCTATTCAATTGTCTCACTTATCCAGAGGGCCTTATTCAATTGTCTCACTTATCCAGAGGGCCTAATCCAGCTGGGGGCTCCACAGCCTTTGGTTCATAATTCATGTGCTTCCATTCATTTGGCTATTTGTCCCTGTGCTTTTTGCAATCTTGGATTCAACAATTCATGCTCTTGCAGACCTTCCTCTTTCTCGACAGTTGGACGCCTGGAGCTCCACCTGGGGCCTGGCTGAGGATCTCTGCATCCACTTCCATTTGTTATTGGATGAGAGTTCCATCCAGCACGACAGTTAGGGTGTTTAGCCATCTGATCACCAGACTAGGTCAGATCAGGCTTTCTCTCAACCACTGCCAGCAGTCTACAGAGGATGTATCATTGTGGATTTTTGGGGACCTCTCCAGCACTCTACCTATTCCTGTTCTCATGTGGTCTTCATTTATCATGGTCTGCTCCTCGTTCTCCCTTTCTGTTCTTGATCCAGCTGGGATCTCCTGCTCCCCTCAGCTTTCTTTCCCTCAAATCTTGTCCTTCATTACTCCCACTGTTGTCCAGGTTGCTCATGTAGATCTCATCCATTTATCTGTCATTGGGTGATCCTTGGGTCTTTCCTAGGGTCCCGTTTTCTAGGTAGCATCCCTGGAGTTGTGTAGCAGTCTAGTCATCTTTGTTTTACATCTAGTATCCTCCTATGCATGAGTACATACCATGTTTGTCCTTCTGAGTCTGAGTTACCTCACTCAGGATGATTATTTCTAGATCCATCCATTTGCCTGCAAACCTCATGATGTCATTGTTTTTCTCTGCTGAGTAGTACTCCATTGTGTATATGTACCATATTTTCTTTATACATTCTTCAGTTGAAGGGCATCTGGGTTGTTTCCAGGTTCTGGCTATTACAAACAAAGCTGATATGAACATAGCTGAGCAAATGCCCTTGTGGTATGATTGAGCATTCCTTGGGTATATGCCCAAGAGTGCTATAGCTGGGTCTTAGGGGAGATGGATTCCCAATTTTCTAAGGAAGCACCATATTGATTTCCAAAGTGGCTGTACAAGCTTGCATTCCCACCAGCAGTGGATGCGAGTTCCCCTTGCTCCACATCCTCTCCAGCATAAGCTGTCTTCTATGCTTTTGATCTTAGCCATTCTGACAGGTGTCAGGTGGTATCTCAGAGTCATTTTGATTTGCATTTCCCAGATAATTAGGGATGTTGAGCAATTCCTTAAATGTCTTTCAGCCATTTGAACTTCCTCTGTTGAGAATTCTCTGTTTAGTTCTATAGCCCATTTCTTAATTGGACTGTTGGGCATTTTGATGTCTAATTTCTTGAGTTCTGTATATATTCTGGATATCAGCCCTCTGTCAGATGTGGAGTTGGTGAATACCTTTTCCCATTCTGTAGGCTGTCGCTTTGTCTTGTTGACTATGTCCTTTACTCTACAAAAGCTTCTCAGTTTCAATAGGTCCCATTGATTGATTGTTTCTCTCAGTGTCTGTGCTACTGGTGTTATATTTAGAAAGTGATCTCTGGTGCCAATGCGTTCAAGAGTACTTCCTACTTTCTCTACTATCAGGTTCAGAGTAGCTGGATTTATGTTGAGGTCTTTGATCCACTTGGATTTAAGTTTTGTGCACGGTGACAGATATGGATCTATTTGCAGCCTTCTACACATTGACATCCAGTTATGCCAGCACCATTTGTTGAAGATGCTTTCTTTTTTTCCATTGTACATTTTTGGCTTCTTTTTCAAAAATTATATGTTCATAGGTGTGCGTTAATGTCAGGGTCTTCAGTTCGATTCCATTGGTCCATATGTCGGTTTTTATGCCAGTACCAAGCTGTTTTTATTACAGTAGCTCTATAGCAGAGCTTGAGGAAGACCCATTCTTAGTTAGAGTGAATTAATTACTAATTCATTCAAGTTATGTTCACCAAGTTTCTGTGAGTATTGTTCTAAGTATCTGGAATATCAGTGAACCAGAGACACTAAAGTCTGCCACCATAAGCTTTGAGTTTTACTGATTTGGTCCCAGAATATCACTTGAAAGCTGGAGAGGAATACAGAGTGAGTATAGGTTAGCAACCCAGGCCTGGTTTTGTGTTGTTTTGTATTTTGATGCAAGAATTAGTGCTATTGACTGTTTCAAATTATTCTTAAGCTGGCAATTTTCAATGTGTGTGTGTGTGTGTGTGTGTGTGTGTGTGTGTGTGTGTGTGTGTGTTTGTTTAATGAAAGAGATGATAAAGCCAAAGCATAAGGTGGAAGATCTACAAACGTTAATTTTTTTTTTTTTAACTTGTGTTTCAGTTTTTTCTCTTCTTGTGCAGCGGGTAAATTGGCTAGTGGGTTGAAAAGAGCCAGAAGACAAGTGTTTTGTGGCTGTATCCACTGGGACTGGGCTCTACAACTTTGCATTGTGAATGGCTGTGGTTTCTGTCTGTTGCAAAGAGAAGTTTCCTTGATGAGGGGTGAAGACTTAAATTATCTGTGGATGTAAGGACAATTGTTTACATACTGTTTTTAGGGACAATGCTGATTTAATAAATTAGTGATTGTAGATTCTTCTCCAATAAATATAACTTCACAAGCACTGAGTAGGTAGCTAGATTTCTCTTTTACTGAAATAATTTTTGTCATTCCCTTTGTACTATAGGAGTTGGCAAGCATATCTCCTGACCCAAATCTTACTGACCACCACCTCCCCCTTTTATTTAACATGTTATCTTGGTACATTTTTCTATTGTTGTAACTGGTTACCACAGACTAGATAGTGTACAAATCTTCATTCAGCTCTGAGTATGGAAATATGAAAACATCTGTTTGATATATGGATAGCTTTGTCTTCCTGCTGACCCCCTCATGATAAGAAAAAAGCGTCATGTGGCTGGTGAGAACATTATTCCCCCATTCATCTTCAACCTATAAATGGATTCACTGGTTCATAAATGCAATTTTTCATGACCTAATCACCTCTTACAGGCTCCATATCAGTACCTCACAATAAAGATTATATTAACACATGAGTTTTTAAATTATTGAAAAATCAGATCTTTTCATAATATGTAAAAATTACATGAAATTCAAATTTCTCAGCCATAAATACTTTTATTGGCATACAAATGTCAATTCATTTATGAATCTGTTGCCTCTGAACACTTCCATGCTATAATAGCAGAATAAGTAATTGAACTAAAGACTAAATATGTAGAAATCTTAAAATATTCTCTGGGTCTTCACAAGGAATATTTTACCACTGATGCTCTATGGTAATGACCCATAGAACTATAATGAGTCACAAATATAGACTTAAATTTCCTGATAACTACATTAAGTAAATAAAGAAAATTAAACAAAGCAGGTAAGATTAATGTTAAGTGTATATGTTATCAAACCCAATGTATTCTGATTATTATTTAAATATGTACTCAACATTAAAAATTATTGATATACTTTACATTGGTTTTTATACTAAACCAGTATTCAGTATACATTTTATATGTTAGCATAATTCAGTTGATATTAGCCATACTTCACATGATAACCAAGCAAAATTGCAGAACTTTAACATATATACATAAAATGAACAATTTAGCTTAACTGTAATCATGTTATAAAAATGCATTTAATATTAACTCTCTAACCTTAACAAGAAATATTTGTTCCATTTTGGTATACCCAGGAAACAAAATAGCCTTAGCACATGGAAAATAATCTCATAAAAGCTAATTATCTAGACTTCAAGCCATTTTGTATTACAGAAAAAGAAATCATGCTTCAGATTTCAGGGAGAAAAGCAAAACCTTAATAGATTAGGACATATTTATTGGGGAAAGGGATAGACTTTGTTGATTAAATTATCTGTGAACTTGTTCTACAACTGAATGAAAAAACATCCAATGAAATTTCATCTAAAAGGTGCCACTGTAGCATATCATGTGGGGGTAACCCATTTAAAGTAGATCACTGCTAAGACCACCTGCAATTTTTTAAAAACTCTGTTAGATTTTGACTCACTAAAAATAGAACAGTGAGGGATATTTTAATTTTAAAAAGCTCTTTCCAAAAAGAATTACCTTTTATAACTTCATGTAAAGCAGTGTGACTCGCTTTTGGTGTCTGGAATCTCTATCCTATTTAGCATGCAGAATAGCACTGTCAGGCTTTCCAAGTTACTGAAGGAAGGCCTCCATCTTTAGTCCTTGCCCTCACTCACCATCTGTTCTATTTCAAAACCACAGGGCCTCAGCTGTGCTGGGAAAGCAGACAGAGATAATGACTTCTAGCCCTGCATTTTATTTTGTAGCCCTAGGTAACTCCAATTACCTCTCACTGTCTCAATCTCTCCACCTGTTAAATGGGGATGATGACTATCAAATAATAGGCACCATGTAAGGATTAGTGGAGAATATTCCCTTTTGCCTGTTTATTTAGATGGAAAGAACAACATGTTGTTTTAGTAGCTCAGGAAAACACAGAGAATATTCTTGGCTACTGGAAACTCCCATCCTTGTCCTGAAGGATCCAACTATCCCTAATTAAATTTGGCAACAAATGGACAGCTCCTTCAGGTAAAACCTGCTTCATAACAAAAATAAAAGGAGTTGACAAGGTGCTGGGACAGTTCCTAGTTCAGTCCAGGACATTAGGAACTAATTCAATGACAGAGATAGAAGGTCTGAAAGCCAATGACGACTTTACATTTTGTGCAGCAACAAAGGATGTCTGTCATGAGCAGACAGAAGGGTACCTCAAAACAGGCTTTCACAGGGAAAATATACTTACACTTACACTTGAAGAAAGTTTTAAGTTTCTATTCACTTGCTTGACATAGTCCTATCTCATCTCAACAGAAAACTTTGTATAGTTTTCTTGATGATTCTTCTGTCTTCTGTCTTATGCCTCTGAGCCCTGTAATGATGTATTATTTGTACAGAGGGCACAGTGTGCTCTCTGATGGATGAGCAATCCTGCAGTAAAGGAGATCTATCATCTGTTAGAGTTGAGATAACTGAAGTGACTCAGCCTGTGGCCAGTTGTCTGGAAGGAAATGTTAAAAAAGAACCTAGATATGGTTTGACATGCACTGTATTTCTAGAACATTCAATAAAATGGCTATCCCAGTGACCAGCAAAAAGGATGAAGGCTAAAAGTGGGGGGGCAGGAAACCTGCATCCACTTAGATGTCAAACTGATCCTAAAATAAAAGGATACTTAGTAAAGTACAAGTGGCATGTAGTCCATTAGAGAGCCTGCTTCTCACATTCAGGCTTTACAAGTAGTGCGTGTGCCAGGGAGAATCCCACTTAGAAATCCCTGAGTGCTAAACTATAATCAATAAATTCATCTTCAGAGATCTGCATTATTAATGTGAGCTAGGGAAAGCCTTCAATGGGCTCCATTTGGCAAGTCAAATTTAAACTTTCAACATTTAAGGTGAACACGTTTTACTCAGGAGAAATATTACAAACTTAGTGGGGGACTGTTGAGATGGCAGTCTGTGGTGGTTTAAATGAGAATGGCCACCATAAGCTTGTATGTTTGCATGCTTGCTCCACAGTCAATGAACTGTTTAGAAGGATTAGGAGTTGCAGTGGTTTGAAAGAAATTGATCCCCCAAAGAAGTGGCACTATTAGGTGGCGTGATCATCTTGGAGGAAGTGTGTCACTATGGAGGCAGGCTTTGAGGTCTCCAACATGCTCAAGCCATGCCCAGTGAGACAATCTACTTCTTTTTGCCTGTATATCAACACGTAGAAGCTCCTTCTCCAGCATCATGTCTTCCGGCAAACCACCATGCTCCCTGCCATGATGATAATGGACTAAACCTCTGAAACTGTAAGCTGCCCCTTCAATGAAATGTTTTCCTTTATAAGAGTTGCTGTGGTCATGGTGTCTCCTCACAGCAATAGAAATCCTTCTCCTACTCTCCCTTTTGCCTGTGGATCAGGATGTAGAACTCTCAGCTACTTCTCTACCACCTTTCCTTCCGCCTACCACCATGATAAAAACGACTTAAATCTCTGAAACAGTGAGCAAACTCTCAATAAAATGCTCCCTTTTATAAGAGTTGCCTTGGTCGTTGTGTTTCTTCAGAGCAATAAAACAGTAACTAAGACACCTTCCTTTCTAGATTGAGTAGCCAGAGGTTCCTTTCTCCATCTGATACTCCTTTTCCTCAATTCTTGTAAGATAGTTCCAGAGCTTCACCATCTGGCTTGGGAACACCCGGCATATGTGATTTCTAGATTCTTGAAATGCAGCTATTTCCAGCAAGGGACAAACACTTTGATTTTTAATTCCTTCAAAGTCAAGTTACAAACCAAGGCAGTATTTCTTTGGTTTGATTTGATTATTTTGGAATTAAATCATCAAATTATCTGGTTTCCTTTTACTTGTATGCAGCACAACTTTTAGAAAGATTTAAATAGACTATATAGCTTTCAAGATCTATATTTGAGCCAGGATAGTTCAAGGGAATAATTTCCATTTATTATCCATCTGTGTGTATGGATGTTTATAAAAAAAATGGCTGTAAAAGTTCAATAAAGCGTGAGTTACCCTCTGTCATCCCTTCTATAGTTCTTCTTTTCCTTTTATAAATTTTAAAGCTATAGTCAGAAGAGGGCCTACCTCTGAAAGAATAAAGACTAATCATCAAATTCATTAGGAACCTGAGCTCCTTTTCATCATTTTCTACTCTGTACCTCCAGAGAGGCCTTTGTCTTCTCCATTTCACCCTTTCCTTTCAGAATATGCTTCAGACACCTATTCTGGAGATTAAAGGCTGCCTTTAAGAAAGTTGCTAGGTCTAATCATTCTCTGTTAGTTAAAGGACAAAAGAGAGAAGTATTTGCCCAGGGTGTTTAATTTGAGGTAGGTAAACTCTCTAGATTTTGAAAGAAATGAAATATTTGTCTTGTCTCCATTGGAAGGGAGGATCTTGGTACTGCTAGCTCTCCAAGAGCAGTGTCTTGACCTTTCTCTCACAGCCCCTGACATTTAAAGGCCAGGGCAATCAAGCCCATCCCAGAGGTGAAAATGTGGGTTCAAAGTTGCATCGGGCAGCCTTGCCCAATGCCACGTTCATGGTTGGGGGCTGCGAAAAAGCCTGCTGTAAAGATAACACACAAGATGCACACAGAAACATGGTTTATCAGGCCTTTATATTTCCTGAATAGCCTAGATTGACCCTGACGACTGCTGTGATGAGATATGTTTATCAAGTAGTCATTATGATTCTTCATTCCTATACAATTGTAAATAATAATGCAAATAAAGTATACACAATAATAAAATTAATTAAAATACATCTTTGCCTAGCTATACCTTTACCTTGAAACTTACCTTTACGATAAACTTATAATTCATCATCCAAATTGGGAACTAATTTCAAAACAGGATGCTCTGTTTTTGAAAATGAGATGAATACCTTAGTTTTCTCTACTGTCCTGCATGCTAACAAGAACTGGATCTGTTGAGTTTCCCTGGCAGCTCCCAAATGGTGTCTCATTAGACAGTCAAATGCTGTGTTTTGTGTCTCTTCTGGTTTTTGAGTCAGAGAAGCCCTCACCCCATCTTTCCTGCATATGTTTCTCCATTCTTATCATTGTAATTCCAGCTAATCCTCTTGAGGAACAAGAAATTTTCCTTCCCTCTACTTGTGTTCAAAGAACTTCTAAATGCTCACCACTCAACAGTAAAACTGTACTGATATACCTGGCTGCCTTGGGATATTTCATTCATGTGTCTTTTATTTTTCCTGAAAATACTCAATTTGAGGAACTATTCTCCCTTTTTCCTAGAATGATACTCATTAAAAATGTCTTTTTCTAGAATAAGATGTTTGTATATTCCGGGCATCCATTGCCTTCCATTTGTTGCTGTTTCTGTTGTGTCTAAGGAAGATGAACAAAGGCTGGAACTCATTTCTCATAGGGAAGTCAAATGACAGGCCTAGCTGGTTAGGGAATTGTATGGTTCCAGATACAGAAATATACCATGTCCTAGGTCAGAATTCAGGAATGTAGGGTCTCATGACATCTCCCAGTGTTCTTAGAGGCTAACTATAGCCACTAAAGGTAAAATTATGAATCGTGTTGGTGGATCACACTTCGTTTGCAAACATGGTTTACAAGGTCACAAAGACAATCAACTGGGCAAAATCAACTCAAGGTTTTTGTTTTATAATTCTTAACAATCTTATCTAATTAACTGATGATTGCTTGATATTTTATAAAATCTATGAAGCTGGGAATTCTATCTGATGTAGTAGAAGACTTCTCTGATTGTGCAGAATCCCCAGAATGGGTATTCTGGAGGGTTTTTTTCTATGATGTTCTTTACAGAAAAGGTGGTAAATTAAAGCACATCAATTCCTTTCTGAGTTTGCTGGGCTGCACATTTCTATGACTATAATGTCTCAATCTCTCTTCTCTCTCTCTCTCTCTCTCTCTCTCTCTCTCTCTCTCTCCCTCTCCCTCCTCTCTGTCTTTTACATATATATTGACATGCCATTTCTCAATGACTATGCATGTATGGGCAAATGAATGGGTTAGGTTAAGAATTTAAGGCTATTGATGTTATGAATGAAACCCTGTCACTTCCTCTTCCTTTCAACTCAAACATGATCTATTAATCATGTGAGACAATTTTCATAAACTACAACAAAGAGCTATTAAAAACTACTGGAAATGTATAGGGATACAGAGATATTTATACTGTAAAATCACTACATAATATTAGCACTTAAACAAAATGAGAGGTGATGTGGGAAAATTTTGGCTTTCAACCCAACCACATTTTCTTTATATTTTATACTATTCATTGAACAATGCACATTTTTAACAGAATGGGGAATAATTAAATATGGTCTCACCAGAGATATCCATCACTATTGTTCTAAAAATTTTCTAAAAAGCAAAATCTCACATTATTACAAAACCAAGGATTAAATTTGAGTGACTTTTTTTTTTTTATTTAAAAGATTCAGATAAAATTAGATTAAGAAAGAATTTGTTACCAGACTAGGTCAGATCAGGCTTTCTCTCAACCATTGCCAGCAAACACCCTAACAGTTGAGCTGGAACTCTCATCCAATAACTGATGGAAGTGGATGCAGAGATCCTCAGCCAGGCTCCAGGTGGAGCTCCAGGAGTCCAACTGTTGAGAAAGAGGAGGGACTGTAAGAGTGTGAATTGTTGAGACCAAGATTGCAAAAAGCACAGGGACAAATAGCCAAACGAATGGAAGCACATGAATTATGAACCAAAGGCTGTGGAGCCCCCAGCTGGATCAGGTCCTCTAGATAAGCTTGAACTGTATGGGAGGCACCCAGGCTGTGGGACCAGGACCTGTCCTTAGTGCATGAGCTGGCTGTTTGGAACCTTGGGCTTACACAGGGACACTTTGCTCAGCCTGGAAGGAGGGGACTGGACCTGCCTGTACTGAATCTACCAGGTTTAAATAAATCCCCAGGGCCCTGGAGGAGATGGGAATAGAGGGGAGGGGATGGAAGGAAGGTGGGAGTGGGGGCAGGGGGGAGGACAGGGGAACCCATGGCTGATGTGTAAAAAATTAAAAATATTAATAAATAAAAAAATTTTAAAAAGAAAGAATTTGTTTGCATCTCTATGTTCTGTTATGTGAGTACAGTTACAGTGGTTTATTGAGTTACTTACAGTTAATGATCTACCATAAGCCGTCCTATAGAACTAATTCTCAGAGTCTTACATTTTTAAACAATGCCCAGTTTACCTGTTCTAAATGAAGCCTTGACTAATTTCAGTGGATTGAAGGAGGTGCAGCAGATGGTATGGGCTATGAAATTCTGTAGTAATAGTCACAAGATCTTAGTGGCTTATCAAAAGGCACAGAAAAACAAGCAGAGAATGGATTTCTTTTTTCTTTTTCTTTCTTCATTTTAGGCTATATGTCCACTGTATGGCACCTGTTGCTCTACTCCACATTCTCTTTGTTCTGGGGTCCATGAAAGTGTTCATAACCTTTTTTTATGACAAATTCCCAAGAGGAACAGCTTAGTTGGGAAAATGTTGTTTGGGCTCATAGGTTTTATAGTCTATGGCTGGCTGCTCTATTGCATCTGGGCCATGGTGAGGCTGAGAATCAAGGTAAAAGGGAATAGAAGAGAAAAGCTACCCACTTCATGGCAGCTAGGAAACACATATAGAGAAAGGAAAAGTTAGATAGGAGCTTGGGCTAGGGATCAAATGTGTCTTTCTGAGGCACTGCCCTCAGGAAACTACTTCCTTCATCTAACTACTGCATCATCTCTCAAAACAGCACCTACTAGCTGAGGACCAAGCCTCCAACATAGGAAGCTGTGGAAGATTTTCTATCCTCAAACATAACTGGAATTCAGTAGCCACACTCTGATCGGTCAGATGAGCTGATGAGGTCACCAAGACCAGGAAAACTACAAACTCATAGGCTCAGAAATTATACACACTATCCTGTTCATCTTTCCTTAACCCAAGGGAGTCACATGGCCAGATTTATTGAATAATATGTGGTTATCTTCCCATAAGAAGGCCCTCTGAAGGCGAGATATCACATGTGTGTACTCAGAGGTCTCTCCCTCAGAAATTACGTATCTTCCTCAGAAGAAGAGATAATGAAAAGACTGATATCTTCATGTGGCTAAAGCCTTTATTGTTTTTCAAAGTAATTCTTTAGCACTTTCCTTTCTGCAATATTTTCTTATACAGTTATACCTCATCCTGGGATGTTTTGAAAGGACATGATTGGGTAATTCTTTCTTTGGATGGAAGTTACTGTATGTACTTAATGCTTAATATCCTATTCCCAACCAATCCATATGATAGTCAACTGGGAAACTTCATCTCCTATAATGGACTCCTAATTCTTCATCCATTCCCTCATCGGATAGAATCAGGGTCATTGTTAAACTAACTTATGAGTACGGGTCTTCGTTGAACTTCATAAATTCTCTGGTCTTACCAATCAAACATGTCACTTCATGTTTGTTTGGTAAGAACTGGCCACCCTTTATGAGCTCCAACTTTAAGGTCAAATTCAGTCCTTCCTTAGGCATATGGAAAGAGCTTCTAATCAGGGAGCAGTGTAGTGCTGAGAACATCAGAGAGAGGAGAATTGAAAGGCCCCACACCAATTGTGAGGTTGATCACCATGGGCTTAGTTCTCTGGATCTGAGTTTTGTATTCCTGTTCATCGTATTATATATTTATAGAACCTTGCCTGTGTGCCTGGGGATGTATAACAACATATAAGAAACACAAATCACTACCCTCCAGAGCTCATAATACAAGAGGAAATAGCAAGAGACCTGCGTATATGCAGTACAGTGGAAGAGAGTGCTTATTTTCATTTACTTAAAAATTTCAGGTTTCTCCCAAATCACCTCATACAGATACATACTTTCATTCTGACTTCTCTTTGGTACAGAGTTGTGGCAGTGACAGATAGCCTTGGTCATTTGGGGAAATGTCTTCTTTGTCCTCTTAGCCCCTCACCTTTAGGTTTAGAAATATCTTACTTTACTATAAATGGAAGGCAAGTCTGATGCTTAACCACAACATACACAAATGATCTATTTAAATCCATTCGTCTTTAACATAATCGATGAATGTTCCGCTGCCTTGAATATCTTAGGGTGAGTTGTGCCTTACTCTCCTATTTATAAATGGAATCAAGTCACCTGACATCACAGTTATGGTTTGAGTTTGCCATTCAAAGAAGACTTCACAGGTGAGAGTGGCCATTTTTATAGAGTCTAGTACATTTCTTGAATACTGGAAGAAATCTTCATAGAAAAAAGATTGGAATTTAAAAAATTATGTCTTGTTTAGTTTTTCATAAGTTCACACTTTTGTAATAATACATTTTGATTATATTCATCCCCATTATCCTCTCCTTCCCTCTACTACTCTCTGTGAACCCTTTCTTCCTATCCCAATAAGCACCCCCCCACACCTAGTTTCAACTCTTCTCATTTTTAATGACACACTCACTTGAGCTGGGGTTACTTGTGCATTGGTGGGGATTGTTTACAAGATCATAGGTGGTGTAACTAGTGTCTACCCCACTGGGGGAAAATTACTTTCACTCCCCACAACAGCCATTAAGAGATAATAACTCCTCAGTTAGGGATGGGGCTTCATGGGCATCTCCATTCCATGATGGAATGTTAGCAAGTCAATCTTGTGTTTATTTTTTGTATTTGCTAAAGTGGAATAATAATACCCACCTCTCACCTACGGCTCTGATGGCATCTGAAAAAGTATCTCTTAGTAATTGTTGAGCAGTAATTTGCACATCAACTATCTTCCCAGAAGCTAAGAAAATCGGGCGTTTGTCCCAGCAAGTGGTGACCTTCTGTATTTGGTAATTCTCAGCCAGGGTGTTGATCTATGATAACCCTGTCTGTGACAGTTTATATCAGAGGAGTTAATGTATTGATTAATCCCACCCTTATCTGTGGAAACTCACGGTAATTTTTGATTAATTCAGGAATATATTACTGGCAAAGATAATAGTTTCTGCAACCTCAAATGCTTTCCATACTATGGAGATATCTGGTTATGAAAGTGTATGTATTACATTTTATATTTCAATTTGAAAGCATAGAAATTCCTTTCATAAATATAGTTTTTTAAAAAATGTGATCAATTTCTTTTTCTTCCCTTGTATAATGCATCTCAACCACAAATTCCCCTCCCTCCACAGTTCCAAATTTCTCACAACCTCACCTCTCCCCCAGATCCACTCCCCTTCCATTTCCCTTATTCATAATCGCCAGAACCTGGAAACAACCTAGATGCCCCTCAACTGAAGAATGGATAAAGAAAATGTGGCACATACACACAATGGCGTACTTCTCAGCAGTAAAAAAACAATGACATCATGAAATTTGCAGGCAAATGGATGGAACTAGAAAATACAATCATGAGTGAGGTAACCCAGACTCAGAAAGATGATCATGGCATGTACTCACTTATAAGTGGATACTAGATGTAAAGCAAAGGATAAACAGACTACAAACCCCACAGCTCTAGAGAAGCTAACTAACAAGGAGGACCCTCAGAGGGACACATGGATTGCCCTTGTTAAGGAGAAATTGATAAGATCTCCATGAGCAAACTGGGAGTCGGGGGGGCAATGGAGAGGATGGGGGATGAGAACATAAGGGAACGAGATAGTCAAGCTGGAACAGGGCAGAGTTGGAGAGCAAGGAAACAGATATCATGATATATGGAGATATGGAAATAGGGAGAAACAGGGTGGTAGGGAAGTTTTCAGGAATCCCCAAGGATAATCCCACCTTAGACTACTAGCAATAGTGGTAATCAGATTGGCAAATATCCCAACTGTCATCATAGAGCCTTCATCCAGTTAACTGGTAAAGCAGACGCAGAGATCCATGGCAGGGCACCAGGCTGAGTTACAGGAGTCCTGTTGATGACAGATAAGAGGGATTCTATGAGCAAGGGGCAGAGAGATCATGATGGGGAAATGTACAGAGTTGGCCAGCCAAATTAGTGGGAACTCATGAACTGTGGACCAATAACTGTGGAGTCCCTATGGATCTGGATAGGCCCTCTGCATAGGCGAGACAGTTGTTTAACTTGGACTGTTTAGGGTGCCCCCTGGTGGTGGGATCGGGACCTGTCCCTAGTGCATGAGCCGGCTTTTTGGAATCTCGTGCCTATGGTGCCACACCTTGTGCAGCCTTGGTGCAGGGGAAGGGGCTTGGACTTGCCTCAACTGAATGCACCAGGTTCTGCTGACTCCTCATGGGAGGCCTTGCCTTGGAGGAGGTGAGAATGGGGAGTGGGTTGGGGGGAAGGAGGAAGGAGGAGAGGGGGTTCTGTGGTTGGTATGTAAAATGAATAAAAAATTTCTTAATAATAAAAAGGGAAAACTCTATAAAATTGATTTTGAACAAGAGAAAAATTTAATTAATATGAATAAATGAATTGTCAAGAATCAATGACTAGTCTTTTTAATTATAAATAATGAGAAATCAAAATGTCTCTGAAGGGTTGGGGATTTAGCTCAGTGGTAGAGTGCTTGCCTAGCAAGTACAAGGCCCCGGGTTCAATCCTCAGCCCCCCCCCACCCAAAAAAAAATCTCCCTGAAAATTAAATTTATAAATTTGCAGTGGTTTAGAAATATTGTTTACATGACGTGGTTTACTTGTGATATCCAAACTGTAAAAGGAGGAAATAATTTTCCCTATACAACTGAAAAGATACAATATGTTTACCATCATGCAAATGGTTAATAAATACTGAAATGCACCATTACTACACCATAAAAATCCTCTCTTATGAAATATTATATTCTGAGGCATAGGCACTCTTGCATGGCTGATATATAAGAAGGAAAAGCTATTGTTTACACGAAATTCACTTCCATAATAAGCTAAGTCAACCTAGAAATCCCTTTCTGATGGGTTCCACTTGGTGGTTACTTCTTCACTGCACCCCTCCAGGAATCCTTCTATAATTCTTCATCTGTGTTCTCCTTTCATCGTATGTACCTTTATTACCCCACCTAACTGCCTTTTACTTATGTGCCTCCCATACTATTCTGTGAACTTATTATTTCTTTGGTTGCTTTCTGGAATTATTTAGTTCCCAAACCTAATATCATTATGACAACTAGATGTTTAAGAATGGTTAGCATGTAGAAGAACATGATGGATTTAAGTACTTGTGATTAAATAATATTAAACAAAATATTATTATTAAATATATTAAATAATATAAGCATCTGTATGTTTATTTTATAAGTGGGCTATGGGACTCCTGGGGCAAGACCCAGGGATAAAAACCCTAGCTACAGCAACTAGATGTTTAAGAATGGCTAGCATGTAGAATAACATGATGGACTGATGTACTTGTTATAAGTGTCCACCTTCTACGTGGAACAGGACTTTAAGTAGAGATGTAATTGTTCTACTACTATTTTATTGAAGAAGAGTATAACAGAGACTTTTTTGGTCTTAAATACAGCATGACAAGTTGAAGCCCGTAAGAACAATTGCAGAACTCAGATTTAGCTATTTTTTTCACCATCAGACCAAGGAATCTCAACCTTCCTAATGCTGTGACCCTTTAATACAGTTCCTCATGTGGTGGTGATCCCCAACCATAAACTTATTTTCATTGCTACTTCATAATTCTAATTTTGCTCCTGTTATGAACCATAATGTAAATATTTTTGGAAATAGAGGCTTGGCAATGGTTCACAGCAGATTGAGAATTATTGCATTAGACGACCACACTTAAGTCATTGAAATCTAATAATTATTAATTGAGAGAAATTTTCATATTTGAATCAGAAGATATGAATAACCTGAATGTGATATCTTCATTCATTGGAAATAAGAAATGATTTGATTTTAAGTCAGTTTATAAAAGGAGAGAAATGGAGCCAGTGAGTACTGGAGGGATGGAATTCATTTTTGAGGTGGTTCAGAGTTGAAACCATCTGATTTTTGTTGTTGGTTTTCTGTGTTGTTTTTTTGTAAAGCAGGAACACTCTAAAATTTGGGGTGAACTAGTTTTATCAGTTTAGTTAATTATCTTATTTACATTTTTCTTCTTATTGATAGAATGTGAAGAATTATGATTATACTAAATAATTAACTTTTGAACATTTTTTAATTTTTTAATTTCCAGTTTGAAATGGTACTGATTTATGGAACTAGGAAAAAAAAAACATTTGCACACTTAGGGAAATCTTTGAGTGGAGCAAGAGCTTTTAATGGGGGTGTAGGAAGTATTTTATGTATCTGTGCCCATAAACAGTTGAGAGGTGAGGTAATCTCATAGCTTTCATGGGATTTTTCAAGTTAGTCATGACTACAAAAAGATTATGTAAAGGTGTCACATTTATGAACTCATGAATGCAAATTGTTTTCTTTATGAGGCTTTTGTGGACATTCAATGATATATAAAAGATATGCAGAGTGTAGTCATTTTTCTTCTTCATTGTCTGAGGATTTTGTCCCATTTTTATAGCTTGTCACTCGAGACTATTGGGGGTTCTTCTGAGGCTTCTTCCTTTCCTATCTTATATTCACACTCCACTGTTCAGGTTGACAGAATGATTCATTGTTAAAGACTGTGTCAATGCTCAAATCCTTCTAGACTCCTGTTAATATTTATCCTCTTGATTTAGTGCCTTTATATTTTTTAATTCTTGCTCAAATGTTGAGGCCCAAGTCATGAGCTCCTACTTTAATGAAAACTTTCATAGCTTTTCATACAGAATTCTTATGCCTTTACTCTTCTCACATTCATAAAACTTTATAACATAATCTTCAATATATTTTATCTAACAATAAGGATATGCATGAATCCGATAATTTCCCCCTAGTTATAAACTCTGTGGATCAAAAGACGTATTTCCCTCAACTGTGTACATTCCTATGACCTATAAAAAGCCAGAATCAGGGTGGGCGGTGGTGGCACACGCCTTTAATCCCAGCACTCGGGAGGCAGAGGCAGGCGGATCTCTGTGAGTTCGAGGCCAGCCTGGGCTACCAAGTGAGTTCCAGGAAAGGCGCAAAGCTACACAGAGAAACCCTGTCTCAGGGAAAAAAAAAAAAAAAGCCAGAATCATTGGATGGTTTTCATCAATGCCTTACCTTCAGAGCAAAAATAATTAGCTAACACTCTAAACAAACACAAGTATATGTATCATTTTGCTCTTCAGATTTACAATAGCTCTCAAGCATGAAACCTAATGAAATTAAAATTTAAAGAATATTATAGATCCCTTTCTTTCAGAAATATATACACTGGTACCCACAAAACATGCAAGTCAGTGTCAAATTCTAAAATGTCTTAAATGATTCAAATAATAAAAAAAAAAAAAAAAAAAGAGGAAGACTGGGCTGGAGAGATGGCTCAGCAGTTAAGAGCACTGGCTGCTCTTCCAAAGGTCCTGAGTTCAATTCCCAGCAACCACATGGTGGCTGATAACCACTTGAAATGAGATCTGGTGCCCTCTTTTGGTCCGCAGGGATACATGCAGACAGAATACTGTATACATAATAAATAAATAAATCTTTAAAAGAAAAAAAAGAAGAAGAAGACATCACAGTGTCTTATAAAGTTCAGTTCACCTTGCCTTCAAAGTAATAAGATTCCAATTGGAATTAACTATAGAACTTGGAATTGTTTTCTTTAATTTACCTTTGGTTCATTAAAATGGTTCTTTTTTTTGAACTAACTTTTTTTTTTAGAGAAGGCTACCATGACTTCCTAATGAAATTTCCACCCACTCCCTTCCTGGAAAACTCCAGTTTCTCTGCTTGGCTCAACTGCTAAGCTTTGCAGCAGCTTAACAGATCAAGAGAAAACTTCCCAGGAAATGTTCTGTTATAGAATATTAAGAAGAAATATCTTGTCAGTGGGATGTCTTTGCTAGTCTAACCTCTGAAAATACCATGTTTTCAGAAGACACAAAAATTTGAAAATTTTCTTTCATGGAAGTAAAGGTGTACCCAAACATAACCAGTTAATCATTGCTTTTAACACAGCACACTGATTATTTGATGTTTTTGAGTTTCTGCAATTTATGTGTCCTTTCATTCACATAGAACTTAGATCTTCTGTGGCCAAAAACACAACTTTAACTACAATTTTTTCCCCTAGAGCTTGTTTAGCTAACAACTATCCACTATCATTTTTAATCACAATTTTTCTCTCTGTGTGTATGTATATGTACATGTGTATTCTTGTGTATGTGTAGGTGCATGTGTATGTGTGTGTGTGTGTGTGTGTGTGTGTGTGTGTGTGTGTGTGTGTGTAGATCAAGACACAACCTCAGGTGTCATTCTTCAATTGTCCTCTATCTTCTTTTTGAGGCAGAATCTCTCACTGGCCTGGTGCTCACTGAGAATGTTTGCCTGTCTAACCTGCAAGTCCAAGGGATCTACCTGTCTCTGCCTCCTGGGATGTCACCATATCTGACATTTTTCAATTTAAGTATATGCATATGTATCCTCCCAAGCTCATTTGCTGTTAGTCTTATGCATACATCTTTAGGGCTGGCTACTTTGGGATGGGATAATCTTTTAGGGGCTCATTCTTGGAAAGGACTGATTCTCACCCTCTCAGCAGTCATGGATTGCATCCAGCTCTTCATCTAAGGGGAGTGGACTTGTGAAGGGTCCTCTATCTATGTTGTCATGTCAACTGATGGTATTACTGTGTGGGTCTTGTTTAGATAGCAATACTAATTAGATTGCATGCTTGCAGCATCCCTGTTATGTCTAGCATGCCATGTCTAGACAGAAGAGACTGTGTAGCAGCAGGCACCCTGGTCCTCTAACTCTTACAATCTTTCCATCTCTCTTTTGCGATGTGCTCTGTGCCTTAGGTTTGGAGGTTGCACTGTAGATGTACAATTGGGAGCTGGGCTCTCTATGGTCACTCATTCTCTGCACACTGACCAGTTATAGACCTCTGTAGCAGCCCTTAATGGCTGCACAGAAAGACTTCTTTGACTAGGGTTGAGAGCTATTCTTATCTATAGGTATAAGGATAAGTATTTAGAATTATGCAGAAATTAAATTGGTTTAGGAAAATGGCAGTGGAAGATTCTCTTCTGGGGTCTATGACCTTTCCAGTGCATCTGATAGAAGATTAATATCCCGAATATACAAAGAAATAAGCAAAAGATACAGAAAACAAATGACCCAAATTTTAAATCGGGCTGTGGCTCAAAAGTAGAAATTAAAATGGTCAAGAAATTCTTTTAAAATGTTCAACATTTTTTTTTCCAATTGGGGAAATGAAAATTAAGACTAGTTTGTGGTTTCCTTTTTCTACAGTCAGAATGGCTAAAATCAAGGAAGTATCTCTCAACAAATGCCAGCAAGGTTTTGAGGACAGGGGTAGTCACATTCACCACTGATGGGATTGCAGGCTGGTGCGACCACTCTGGAAATCATTGTGGGGAATGCTCAGATTGCTAAACCTAGATCTACCACATGACTTAGTTATACTCGTCCTTCGCACATATCCCGAAGGACTGAATATCCTACTAAGGAGATATGTACTCAGTCATGTTGATGAGCACTCTACTCACAACAGACAGGGAATGAAAACAACCTAGACATACACAAGTGATAAATGGATGATGAAAATGTGGAACACATATACAGTAGAATTCTATTCAGCTGTGAAGAAAATGAAATGGTGATAGTTGCAGGTAAATGACTGGAACTGGAAAATATTATACTTAGTGTACTAACCCAGACCCAGAATGGCAAATGCCACACATTCCCTCTTATTTGTGGATCCAGGCTCCTCACCTTTAGATTTCAGTGTATAACCTGGAGTAGCCACAGAAGAAAGGAAAGTATAAAGGGACCATGAAGGGAGGGGAAAGAAGGAGCTGTAGAGAGGGGATAGTAGGATGCAGGTGCAGTGTGTATGTGTGTGTGGGGTAGGGGTAGAGGTACATATTCTAACTGGGTGAGGTAGTAACCCAGAGGGAAATAGGGGAAGGAGAGATAAATAACACAAGGATGTTTGAATACACCATAAAGAAGGTTATTTTAAAAACACATTACACATGATAGTTTAAGTGGAACTATACCACATGGGGTGATAATGTTCCTCACAAGGGCCATAGACTGAAAAAAAATCCTGCACCAGATATGGCAAACCTTCCTTAAAGATGTGATTTGGGGGTGTCCAAGAGACTCCCCAAATGATATAAACTGTTGCAATTGTATTTGGCTGTCTCTCAGAGCTGGAAGACAGATTCCATTGCAGAATACACCACACACTTTAGACACAGGACTTGGAGGAATCAAGCTGGAATCAACCTGGAAAACTTCCCCCTTAAGGACTAGCTTTCATAGTATGAGAAAGTGCTTTGCAAGCAGCCAAATGAGAAAAGCAATCAGTCAATAGTCCTACCTAGCTGTAAAGCCTGAGAATCACAATAACATCTTCCCAATAAGATCTCCCCAGTGATGTAATAATGGCACTTTTGTCTTGGAGGTAACCAACACCTGTCTGATTGGACTTTGTGCACACTTGATAGGGAGAAATTCCTGCCTTATAGTATAAACCTAGCCATATGAATAAAAAAAAATGAGTCCTTGTTCTTGTAAGGAAAGCGCTTTCCCAACTCAGCTGTCTCTCTAGCCACTAGTAACCATTGATATAATTTTGATTTCCTTTTATTTCAAAATATAAATGGAGGGAGCAGGGAGCACCAATGTATTGGTGATATAGCACACAGTGAACTAGAGCTGAATACATTCCTTGCCTTCAATGAAACCAGTCAATTCCAGGAACACCAAGAATGTGTATTGATTGATCATAAAGCACATTGCAAGGGAAACACTATTAGGAGAGATTAATTGCTGTCACACATGCTCCTAGAAATTGATGCCATTGTCCCAGTGACTTGCTCCATGTTTTGTTGGGTTGTTTTTCCCTGTCTTCTCAGAAAGCTGCATTTCCAGCAATGGAATGAGATTTCAGAAAACAGCAAGAAAAGGACATAAAATACAACTAAACACAATAGAACCCCTTGATGAAAATAAAAACACTTTGTGGGACTTCCTACAACCGTTCACAGCAAAACAATGGTTTTTGGAAATAGGCTGCGCTCCTGATGAACCATGACTTCACCAGCGTTTAATCAAGCCTCCTGCCTGGAAATGGGAGGCTGCACCTGGGTATTATTAGAAACGTTTTCTCATACATTTCATGCCTTTGCAGCATGTAGGTGCTAATTTTCCTAATAAGGTCACCTTTCAGTAAATGGCATGTGTTTTCAAATTCATGTGGGGTGCTTGCCTAAAAATAACGACAATTTGTGTGCACTCAGGATCCTTATTTTATCCTGCATGTCTTGCTCATTACAGTATAGTTAGGCAGAAGAAATCTGGCCGCACTCGTCTGTATTGGTTCTGTGCAGTCCAAAGAAAGAATTAGCATCTTCCTTGAGTTTCTCCTATATAGGGATCTTGGGAGGCAGGAGTTACTTTGTCCTGTTTTCTGTGTTGGTATGCAGTTTAGTTGAAGATTTACATAGGAAAGGGATTCAATAAAGCTTACTGACTAAAGGCAGGAGCCACACAATCAGATTGGGAAGAATTATGAGCTGTGTGTACTCTAGGTCATCAAAGAGAGCAGGCAGGCCTTTTCACCCTGCTGTTGCACATAGTTCCAACAGGAGCTCCTTTGCTTTGGAGATCTGGTCACATAGGTTTCTTCCATTTTAACCTCAGCTGTGCCCTGATAGGAGGGCTTGGCTAGTTTGCTGATCCATGGGAGGGACCTGGTGGTCACTTTTTTGGACTGTCTTGTCTAAACTGGGTCTCCACATGTAATTTTTCCACCCAGTGAGTCCTTTAATAAAAACCCAATGCCTTCCAGGTCAAAACAGTGAAAAACAAACAAACAAACAAACAAACAAACAAACAAACAAATTTCCAGATGAAGGGTACTAAGGCTTCAAAGAGAGTTTCTGTGGAGGATAATGGGTGTTCTAGAGTGTTAATTGAAACAGCAAGAAGGCACAGTTCCAAGGAGTCCAAAGTCCTAAGATGGCACAAACAAAATAATGAACTAAGTTCCTTAAATAAGAAACCAAAGACAGAAAATTTAAGGAAGCTAATGCTTGTCTTCCACAAGAATTTGATAAATACCATTCACAAATTAATACAGCATTTATTTATCACAGATGAAAGAGCTGCCATCTGCTTTTAGTGCTTCATTTGTTTAAAAATCTGACTAAAGCATAAATACCCTTATTTTGGTATACAAGATTTCTTTGATATGAAATACTAATTTACTGAGTTATTCTCATTTGGTTCCTATTTTTAATAAGTATGATAAATGAATAGAAACTATATTTATTGTTAACTCATTCATTCGTGAATTCAATATTTGTTGAGCATCTATTATAAATATAATAAGGGTTGGGGTTTCAAACATGAATGAGACAAAAACGTGATTGTACAGAATTAACAGGAGATAAAACATGCATATTTCTTCCACATCCATGGGGGTGGGTGGGTTCTAATACTCGAAGTAAATAACTGGGACTGTGGGTAGTTCTGAAACATTTATGCGTTGTTTATAGATACCCTGCAGGGTTCTTATATAGTGCCAGATTTAACATGTTTTTCTATGTTTTGTGTCATGGAACTATTCTTCTGCTCTGTCGCCATTACCGAGCAATAAGAGGATTATTTGAGCACAATATTTGCTGTTCTTCCACAGTTGATGTGATGGCTAGTAAGTGACCAATCACAGATCATAGCATGTAGAGGGTGAATGTTCTTGACAAAGCAGTGATTCTTGTGGCAGATGAGATGAAACAGGACAACATGTGATTTCACCACATTGCTCAAAACAACTATGAAGAATTTAATGAATGTATTTCTTTCTGGAATTTTCCCTTAATGTCATGAGACATTAATCAACCAAGGGCCACCAAAATTACAGAAAGTAAACTTTCAAATAAGGGGAAGGCTACTTTACATACAAAGCTCTAGTGAAAGTGGAAAGTAATAAATGGAGAATGTCAATGCAAAATACTATGTAGTCCCATGGTTGTGGGCCTCAAATTTAATGAAAACCTGTGTCTCTATTCTCTTGACATGTATGTAAAGTGTATTTTATATAATTGGCTAGATAAGAAACATAGCATTTGCTCATTATAAAGACTAATTGCACAACAGTAAATAAAAACACACAAATTGAAATTAATCAGGTATGACCAAGTGACAGTAAATGTTCAATAGTAATGCTATGATAAATAGATTCTGCTTAAATTATTGAGGCATTTCTGTATTATAGTCATGGGCATGCTAAAATAGCAAATAACACTTTCGAGCAGGTAATAAACCTACACAGCTAAATAATTTTAGAATATTGAGGTGAAATCCCATCATGAGAGTTATTAGCAACTTCAGGTTATTATTTTCTTTTTTTTATTAACATTTTTCCTTTATTTACATACTGGCCACAGTTTCCCCTCCCTCCTCTCCTCCCATCCCCTCCCCCTGACTCCCATCTATCCCCTCCCCATCCACCCACTCCTCCTCTGTCTCCATTCAGAGAGGGGCAGGCCTCCCATGGGGCTGACCATAGCATGGCACATCAAAATGAGGTAGGACTGAGCTCCACCCCTTGTATAAAGGCCAGGCAAGGCAATCTAGCATGGGAAACAGGTTCCCAAAAAACCAGCTAAGCACCAGAGACAGGTCCTGATCTCACTGCTAGGAGCCTTACAAACAGACCAAGCTACACAACTGTCACACACATGTAGAGGGCCTAGGTTGGTCCCATGCAGGCTCCCTAACTGCTGGTCCAGAGTCCATGTGCTCCCAGGAGCTCAGTTCAGCTGTCTATGTGGGTTCCTCAATCATCACCTTGACTTCCCTTGATTCATACAATCCCACCTCCCTTTCTTCATGAGAAATCCCAGAGGTTGGCCCATTGCTTGACTGTGGATTTCTGCCTCTGCTTCCATCAGTTGCTGGATAAAGGCTCTGCGATGACAATTAGGACAGTAATCAATCTGATTACAGTAGATGGCCAGTTCAGGCACCCTCTCCACTATTGCTAGGGTTCTTAGCTGGGATCATCTTTGTGGATTCCTGGGAGTTTCCCTGGTACCCGGTTTCTTCCTCACCCTCTCTCTGGCCCCCAAACTGCCTCCTACACTCAGCCTGCCCAACCTTCTCCCTCAAGTTCCTATCCCTGCCATCCCCTCCACCCTTTGACCCCTAGAATACCCAGGAGATCTCTTTTATGTCCCCTTCCCAGGGAAATCCATGCATCCCTCTTTGGGCCCTCTTTCTTATCTAGCCTCTCTAGGGCTGTGGATTGTAGGTTGAATATCCTGTACTTTACTCCTAATATCCACTTATGAGTGAGTATAAACCATGTTTGTCTTTTTAGGTCTGGGTTACCTCACTCAGAATGATGTTTTCTGGTTCCATCCATTTGCCTGCAAATTTCATGAGGTTCCTTTTTTTTTTTTTTTAAACAGCTGAGTAATATTTAATTGTATAAATGTACCACCGCATTTTCCTTATCCAGTCTTCAGTTAAGGGGCATCTAGGTTGTTTCCAGGTTCTGGCTATTATAAATAATGCTGCTACTAACATAGTTGAGCAAGAGTCCTTGTGATATGATTGAGCATCCTTTGGGTTTATGCCCAAGATTGGTATATCTGGGTCTTGAAGTAGATTTATTCTTCAAAATATTGTGTTGGTGTAACTGGAGGTTGGGAGGTAGAAAAATGCAAATAGATCCATATCTATTGCTCTGCACAAAACTCAAGTCCAAGTGGATCAAAGATTTCAACATAAATCCAATTACACTGAACCTGATAGAAGAGAAAGTGGGAACTAGCCTCGAATACACTGGCACAGGAGACTACTTCCTGAATAGAACACCAATAGCACAGACACTGAGATGACAATTAATAAATGGGACCTTATGACACTGAAAAGCTTCTGTAAGGCAAAGGACACTGTCAATAGGACAAAATGGCAGCCTACAGAATGGGAAAAGACCTTTACCAACCCCAGAGGTACCAATATGATAGAGGGCTGATTTCCAAAATGTATAAAAAATTAAAATAAAAAACTAGACATCAAAATACCAAATAATCCAATTAAAAATGGGGTATAGGTATAAACAGAGAATTCTCAACAGAGGAATCTCAAATGGCTAAAATACACTTAAAAATTTGTTCAACATCCCTAATCATCAGGGAAATGCAAATCAAAATGGCTCTGAGATACCATCAGAATGGCTAAGATCAGAAACACTAATGACAGCTTGTGCTGGAGAGGATGTGGCATAAGGGGAACACTCCTCATACACTGCTGGTGGGAGTGCAAACTTGTGCAGCCACTTTAGAAATCAATATGGTGGTTTATCAGAAAAATGGGAATCAACCTATTTTTTTTTAAAATAATGCTATACCATTAAAAATTTCTACAAGTAACATTGCTGCCTTAATCTCAGCTTTAAAGAAAAGAATATTCTCTTTTCTAACGCAAATTAACATGAAAGAAATGAAAGTCAAATGAAATCAGGACACAGGTGACACTATCATAGAACAGAATTTGAACTTAGAGGACCTGGGTTCAAATCACAGCTGTGGAACGAGACAAGCCAAACATGAGTGATTGAAAACTGCCAAACTTGCTTTCCAGGGGTTGTTAGCATGAAATAAAAATGTCAGTTACCGCCAGAAGCTCCAATATTTAGGAGGTAGACTTGCTACAAACTCAAGACCAGCCAGGGATATGCAGGTTGCATAGTAAGACTCTATTAAAACAAAATAAACAACAACAACAAAAAACCATTGTAAACATTCATCATTTGAGATTCATTTTAATTTATTGCTGTGAATGAGTGTGTGTGTGTGTGTGTGTGTGTGTGTGTGTGTGTGTGTGTGTGTGTATGTATGCATGCATGTGTGAGTGAGTTTATTGTACGTGTGGAAAACAGATTGAAGTTAGAATGCCTTCTTCAATCTGCTCTGTACCTCATTTTATGAGGCATGGTTTCTAATTCAATGTAAGATCCCTGATTGAGCTTGAGCTATAGACAGATATAGGTCTCTCTCCCCACTCCAGAGCTTGGCTACAGACTCCTCCAAGCCCAACTTTTATGTGGGTTCTGGGGATCTGAACTCAGATTCTCATCCTGCAGCAGCAATACTTCATTCACTGAATGATCTTGACAGTTCTCTTATGGTATGGTGATGCTTTTTGACAATAGTCATTTTTATAAATATGTTCTCCATCAGTTGTGTGGTTAGGCCCCTTGACGCTAGGAGAGACAAGTTGTAGATCTACATATATTGCATTCATTTTCTCTGACTGCTCTAAGAATTTAGTACAAACTAAATTTTGGAGGCGAGACCTTGAGGTGATATGTTTTCTTCTCAAGGCTGTGTGATGACTGTGTGTTTCAGGTTTCTTTCTAGTAGGCTGGTAAGTGATAGCCCTCTCTCTGTCTTCACGAGCCATCATTTTATCTCTCTCTCTCTCTCTCTGAGTTCAAATTTATTCTCGTAAGAACACTTGTCACAGTGGCTTAGGGCAGACCACAATGGCCTCACTTTAATTGTCAGGACTGGAGAGATGGCTAGATGGTCAAATGTCACTGAGAATCCAGGGAATCCGTTACCCTTTGTTGTTCTCCACAGAGACCTGTACACATATGGTTGTAAATATAAATCTTTAAGTAGTATTTTAATCATGTCTTTGAAGATACTATCTCCACACAGAGTGACACTCTTCAATATTGGGGAGTGGGTCTTCAATGTAAGAGTTTGGTGGACAAGATGGTAGGGACATAATAAAGCCCGTGTCAGTTCTTGTGGCAGAGTCATCTAGTGGTCAGCAAATGGTCTTGGATAAGAGCTAGAAGCTGTTTATGCTTTTGGTGACCTAAGAGAAGGGCACCCATTTAAAGAGCAAACAGATCAGCAGGCCATGGCTGCCAGGCTGGGCCTGCAGGGGATGCTGTGTGTTAGTAACCATTATGCATGTGGATGAGCATAGAGTCCTCATACCACTTGTAGGATGTTTGCTCTGTCTCACTCATTCACAGAGGTAGAATCCCAGTACAGACAGCTCTATTGCTGCATCGACGTGAAAAGAAAGCTTATAGATTTGACAACTCATTGAAATGTCAGAATCACTTTCCAAACAGAAACCGGCCATCGTTTCTAAACTTGCTGAACTTCCAAACTTGACAGTGAGGCACACAAGCTCTTTTCAGAGCTTTGTGGTTCATCTTATTTAAATGTGATGTTTTTTTAAAACATAAGTAACATAGCTTTTGTGAAACCATTACATCAATAACTAATGATAAAGTTTGTTTTGGGTTTTGTTTATTTTAAACCAGGAAGGATTGTAGCCTATAAATACTGAAAGGGTTTCTTAGTGTGTTGCAATGAGGGAGAATGTCTATGATGCTAGATGCTTCTACAGCACCTTTAGAATTAATCTCTTAATATGCTCAATACTAAAAGAAATGTTACTGCCTTTCTCATCACAGAAGTTAAGTATATACACTTATTGGGGAACTTGGTGTCCTTACTCCATTAATAAAAGCATTTAGAAAGGAACTCAGAAGGAAATTTGAGCTCATTTTTGAAGACAGAGGAATCTGAGAGAAAAATAACAGTGCAGACAAGATGCAATCTTGGTAGCTGCCAGGAGGAGGAAAATGAAGAAGACAATGAAGAGGAAGAGGAAGAGGAGGAGGAGGAGGAGGAGGAGGAGGAGGAAGAGGAAGAAGAAAAAAGAGAGGCATGCCTTTGCATTAAGGTACAAGAAAGGTGGCATGTGTAGCAAGGGAAGTCAGAAGATAGTTGCATGAGAAAAAGCAAGGAAGGAGTTGGGGCTTCAAAGGACAAGAAATTTGAGATGTCCAGGAGAGCATGCTCAGATAGGGAAATATGCTTAGACAGGGAAAGAATTCTTATGCTTTGGAGAAAAGACAATAAAAGAAAGAGGAAGAAAGATATGCTTTCCAAGTTTGGCAGCCTTGACAGCATAGATCTGCATAGTGGAGGCTTTGTAAGAGGCTTAGGGAACTGTTGTGAAGCATAAGTACATCATCACGTTAAGGGAATAATTATCACTCCCACCCCCTTAGCATGTCTTCTGGTGAATCATTGCTCCTGGAATGGACTCATGGCCTGGTGATTGACAGGACCAGCAGGACTAACTCTTTCTTTCTTTCTTTCTTTTTTTTTTTTCTTCAAGACAGGGTTTCTCTGTGTAGCTTTGCACCTTTCCTGGATCTCACTCTGTAGACCAAGCTGGCCTCGAACTCACAAAGATCCACCTGGCTCTGCCTCCTGAGTGCTGGGATTAAAGGCGTGAGCCACCACCACCCAACCAGGATTAACTCTTAAGGGAAGAGAGATGATAGTATGTAATTTTCTAATCTTTGGAGCTAAACAGAATGTCATGTCACTATCCAGGGTCAGAGGTAATTCATTCTTCTGACCAAGAAGCGTAGGGAGGGGCAGCTATGTTGTCCTTCCTTTCTAGTATTACCAGGAAAATGTGGGATGGGGTCTAGAGCTGACCAAGAAAGAGAGTTCATCTTCTCTGTCCAAGCTAACATTCTAATCTTAAGGGTTTAGGCCCTAAAATAACTTATGAGATAGGTAAAAACTGGGAAATAAATTTTTGTCTTAGTTACTTCTCAATTGTTCTGAAGAGAGACCATGACCAACTCAACTTTTAGTTGTAAGTAGAGTTTATTGGTGCTTACAGTGTTAGAGGATGAGTTGGTGATCATCATGGCAGGGAGTATGGCTGCAGGTAGGGTGGCACAGACATGGAGCAATAGCTGACAGCTTATATCTGATCCACAAGCAGGGAGGCAGAGAGAGCTAACTGGGAGAAGCACAGGTTATTAAAACCTCAGGCCCACCCCCAGTGACACACCTCCTCCAACAAGGCTTCACCTCTTAATTCATCCCAAGTAATTCTACCAACCTAGGACCAAGCAACCAAATATGTGAGCCTTTGCGAGACCATTCAAGCTGCCACAGATATAAACTCCAGGGATTGAACTCCAAAGCTGCCTACAGAAGGGACATTCATATTGGCATTTTGGTTATAATCTCATGTGTAGCTTCCAGTCAGAGGTTCTCATTTAGGAGAGAGATAACAAGGAATCAGAGTCCCTTCTGGAATCCCTGTCTTCCAGACTTGCTAGGACAGAACCAAAAATATTTCTCACTTTTGGCCAATGACAAGAATCAGAACTGTTCACTTTGGGGCTCTGTGTCCCTGACACCACCAAACCAGTTTTTAATCTTTTGTTCTTGTTAAGAATGAGGGAAGAAGCCTGGAGAGATAGCCCGGAAGTGTTTTTTATTCTTCCAGATGACCCGAGTTTGGTTCACATCACCTATGTTGGGTGGTTCACAATTGCCTATATCCCCGGCTCCAGAGGGTATGACATCTGTTCGAGCCTCCATGGGGACCCCCTTGATAAGGCACAAATACACCCTGACACAGACCCAGATAGAGACACGCACACATTCACATAAGTAAAATCAATGGCTCATACATATATTAAATCCTATAACCAAATCTAAGTCAGTCTCCATTGGGTTTACTCTGTAAAGTATCCAAAATATCCTGATGAATATGTGCAGGTTACTTTTCTTTCATTCATTCACTTATGCATTCATTCATTCACCCTATTAGCCCATTTCTCCTAATAACAAAAGATAGCTGAGACAGTGTACTTTATCAAGAAAAATGGTCTGTTTAGGCTTGCGGGCCCACACTCCAGATGTCAGATCTCTCGATGGTCTTTTTTCTCAGCAGTTTCGGCATAGCATGAAGCATCATGTAGCAAGAGGGAGATCGTATATAGGTTAGGTTCTGTATGTCTTTCTCCCTCCACTCAATGAAGTTTTCAAAAAATTTATTGAAAATAATAAATAGCTGTAAATTAGAGCACAAGCCATGAACAAGCAGTTCAGACGAATTCTCAGAACAAGTGATGTAACAGGCCTCCAGAAACCTTCTTTCTCTTTTGCAGACACTGGTCTCCACTCGCCTGGATTATCACTCTCCTGGCTTCTAACCGTTGACATTAATCTTACTGACTGTTGTCCTTGGTTTAAATGGAACAGCATAGTTTAGCATTATATTTGGGGCATCCATGCTATTGAATATAGCTTTAGTTTGTTCATTTCTATTGTTATATATACTCAACTAGATGGCTAGATCACAGTTCCTTTATTCACTTGACTATAGAAAGTTATCTGGGTCAATTTCAGTTTGCGGCTATTACAAATTATTTGATATTATCTTTCTACTTCACATCTTTTGAGGGAAAATATGAAATCATTTCTGACAGGAAGACCTACCCAGTAAGAGAATTGTGGAAACATAGTGGTGTGTGTGTGTGTGTGTGTGTGTGTGTGTGTGTGTGTGTGTGTGTGTATGAATGTATGTATTCTGCTTTAGATAAATGCTGAAAAGTAGACTTCAACATGGTTGTCACAGTTTGGATATGAAATATCTCTACAAAGATTCAAGTGCCAAAGATTCCATGATCATGTACTATTGGAAGGTGATTGGGTGGGTGATGGGAATGCTGACTTAATGAGTTAGACCATTAACGAATGTGTGGCTGAATGGGTTATTGGGAGGTGAGACTGAGTACAAGTAGGAAAGCAGGGAGGGTGAAGTAGAGGCTATGATTACATCTTTCTCTACTCATAAAGCTGCCAGGATTCCATCTTGGAAACTGAATTCTAAACACCGTAACCATCTAACTTTTTAGTTTCTACTTTCTTAGCTCCTGTACTATCACTTAGGGATTAAACTATTGCCTAAATTTGAGAGTCCAACTGCATTCATCCCATAGCATTCATCAAATTGGTTGTGCCAGGCATTAATCTACATTCTTGGGATATTTCAATGAATAGGATCTTAAGATTTGGTAATTCCGTAAAACAAGATAAATGATAAACAAATGTACAGATATTAGATTTCATAGTTCTTTGAGCATATGCAAATAAGAAGAGGCAAAAGAAGTTGAGGTGGGGAAGCTATGCTGGGAGTGAGACGGGGAATTTTAAACAAAAAATCAGGTAGACCCCAAAGCCTGTTTGGACTGTGATTTTTTTTTTTTTTTAATGAAAGAAATACTGTCTGGAATGAATCACTTTCTTATCTTCTTTCCTAAAAATAAAATCATCGCTAACGATCAGGTCTAAAGAGTTTATGCAATTGTACACACTGTGTTTAGTTGACAACATGGCTTTGTCAGTCTTTTTTAATGGGTGGTTTTCCTTGTCCCTAAATAAACAATTTGGAGCTAGCTGGGTTCAGTTTCCCACCTCTTTCTCCTAATTTGAAACATGTACCTTGCATTTCATTTCCACATCTCCGACAAGAGACTGTCACTGATACGCAGACGCAGGCACTCATTTTCTTCACGGTGACTCTCCAAGGACCCTTGGTTTGTTTTTGTCTCGGTGTCATGGACCATGAAAGGAAGGAACAGCTCAAACCCGAAAACAGAAATTATCAATGGTAATGTGTTATCGAATAGCCCAAGGCTCATATTTTTTTTCCAGGTTAATGTGCTGTTGAATTGGTGTCTGTGCCACCAATTCCAGGCTTTGTGGCCAGGTCTTATAAGTACGTCCCTAAACCCACGAAATGTTAGCAAAAGGGCAGAATTGTATTCTTAACAAGAAAGGCAAAGTGAGATAAGACCTCACAAGAAAAAGAGGGCATCTTGGAAACGAACAATGCCCTATGAAGCTGGCAAAACATTAGAAGCCATCTAATTTCAGCTGTCAAAGGGGCTGCCATTGATTTCTGGGCTCATTGTACACACTCTCAAGGGCGCCTAAATGGAGTCTTACTTATTTGGCTGTTATATAAGCTATCTTTCTCCCAAGGAAGATAATAGTATTTCCCAGTAGGAAAATGGGAGTTTGGTGTAGATTGAAATAGTTGAGAGCTGCTTTGCTCCTCTTTAGATTCAAGAAAATGAAAAGGCTTAAACTTTTCAAATTGGAAAAAAACGGCAGTGGGGAGAAAGCAGAAGCCCAGGACCCCCAAATCATTGCTCTGAACAGTCCCCATCTTCACCCTAATGCGACATGCTTTTAACAGTCACTCTCAGATCTGTCTATTTTCAGCCTCCTCATCCCTGATTCTGATTCCACAAAAACTGTTTCTGAGAAGGAAAAGAATATCATGACGGAGTTAAAAATAACCCTTTTGGAAGAGACTTCAAAACACTGCCCCAAAATTAAACCCAGCCTCACATCAGAAGATTGTGTTTAGAAAATATAATATCTTTCTAAACATGACTCAGTTCTGTTGTAGATGAATTTTTTTTCCCTGAAATACCTTGGTGAAATCTCCTTAAAACAAGCCAATTTTTTGGTTATAATTTAATAACTAGTGAATAGGAAGTATAATAGCTTTCTCTTACCATTATATATTTTTTCCCTTCTTATATCGTCTTTGTTGGAGATGGAAGGATTTTGCTAGTAGGTTTTCTATAATGGATTATTTCAAATTTTGATTTTTTAAAAAAGATTTGTCATTTTGTGTATTTGTGTGTGTGTATGTGTGTGTGTCTACCATGTGTGTACAGATGCTCAGCAAGGCCAGAAGATGTTGGCTACTCTAGATTTGGAGTTACAGGTAGGTCGTTGTGAAACCTCCAACTAGGATCCTGGGATCCAGAGGTAGGTCCTTTGTGGGAACAGGAAGTGCTCTTCCTTCCTGAGCCTTCTCTCTAGTCCCTCAACTTATATTCTGATATAACAATATAATTCCATGTTCAAGACTCTAGATGTCAATACTACACCCACTAAACATAAAATAGGTCTGAATATTAGACAATAGACCCAGTATTAATTTTATGGTTTATTAGCGACACCAAAAGAACAGAATAATTTTGTAATTATGAACAAATTATGGACAGTTTATTCAGATCTAAAGGATATCTGGGTCATGTGCAGTTTGGGGTTATTGCACAAAAAGAGATTATGAATATGTAGGATACATTCTAGTGACTAGATGGTTTTATTTCTTTAGGGTACATGTCTCCAACATAACCATTAGGTGAGTGTTAGGGAACCTTAATTTCTGGTTGATTCAAATAAGCACAAGTATGGGTAATACCATTATGTTTTCTAAATAAAAATGTCAAATTTACAAGTTCTGAGATGGTGTGTGCATGCATGGGTGCATGCACATGTATGTGTGTCTTCACATATTTCTCTATGTGTATGCCCATGAGGGACTTACTGGGCTTGGGTGGGTAGATACATTTTGCTGGAATGATACAATTTTGGAATTACATTCAACACACATTCTATAACTCACCTGGGATAATGACAAACAAATGTCATCAGGGTAAGACAGGGTAGACAATGCAGAGATACATCTCAAAACTAATTCATTCCATATCCCAGGAATTTACAAGGCTGATAATCTGGCGGAGGCATTCCAGATACATATATATGTTAGAATCCATTTTAGAATATTAAGAGACATACCTTAGGGGTAATATCTTGGCTCTGGTAACTCAGTAACTCATGAAATACAAGACTATCTTTGGGAGAGACTGAAATATTTATATAGAATTAGTAATGAGCAAAATCCAATTATGAATGACTGAAAGACAGGCCAATTTAGTTCTGAATGAGGAAATATATACAACTCTTGCTGAAAAGCACAGTGTATCAATGGCAAAAAAAAAAGACAAAAAAATACCAACAGAACTAAAAGAAACAAAACAAAAATTGTATTAATACCATCTAGTTTCTGAGGCAGTTAAAGTGTTTTTCATCTTTCTCAATGTTAAAAAGCCATATGAAACTCCTCCATGGCAAGGGTGATTAAACATGTGTTTTGCCGAGACAACTTATGAAGAAAGCATGAGATCAAATGTTCCTGTAGCTGGTGCCACTTCAAAGTACCTTTTTCAGTTTCTACCTTCACTACCTCTATGCGTTAAGAACTTTTTTTTTTTTAACTGATAAAAGAGGAAATAGGCTGTCAAGTCCCATGTTGTCAGTGACAGGCCTAAGCAGTGGTACACCTGGACAATGAACACAAGCTAAAACATACACTGTACTCTAGTATTGAGGTACTTTGTGCAGAACATGATTTGCATAGCACTCTGTCTTCTAGTAACTTGTGGTAGAGATGTCATTGTCTTATTATTGGTCGTCTTTGCCAACTAATATAATGATTTCAAAAAGGGTTAGAATGGGAGATTCCGAGTCTCACTGATTACCCGATGAGCATGTTTTAAAAATTACCAACTTGCTTTTTCTTTCTTTCTCCTCCAGCCAAGCAAGATGCCCAAGGGAAAGAAGGCCAAGGGGAAGAAGGTGGCCCCGGCCCCCACCGTCATGAAGAAACAGGAGGTCAAAAAGGTGGTGAATCCTAAGAACTTCGGCATTGGGCAGGACATCCAGCCCAAAAGAGATCCCTCACACGCTTCGTCAAATGGCCTCGCTACACTAGGTTGCAGCGACAAAGAGCCATCCTCTACAAGTGTCTCAAAGTACCTCCTGCCATTAACCAGTTCACACAGGCCCTGGACCGGCAAACAGCTACCCAGCTGCTCAAGCTTGCATAAGTACAGGCCAGAGACAAAGCAGGAGAAAAAGCAAAGGCTGTTGGCCCGTGCTGAGAAGAAAGCTGCTGGCAAAGGGGACGTCCCAACTAAGAGACCACCTGTCCTTCCAGCGGGGGTCAATACAGTCACCACCTTGGTGGAGAACAAGAAAGCTCAGCTGGTGGTGATTGCCCACAACGTAGACCCCATTGAGCTGGTGGTCTTCCTGCCTTCCCTGTGTTGAAAGATGGGGGTCCCCTACTGCATCATCAAGGGAAAGGCCAGGCTGGGGCGGGTGGTCCACAGGGAGACATGCACCACTGTAGCCTTCACACAGGTTAACTCAGAAGACAAGGGTACTCTGGCTAAGCTGGTGGAAGCAATTAGGACCAATTACAACGACAGATATGATGAGATCCGCCGCCACTGGAAAGGCAATGTCCTGGGTCCTAAATCTGTGGCTCAGATTGCCAAGCTGGAAAAGGCAAAGGCCAAAGAACTCGCCACTAAATTGGGTTAAATGTACACTGCTAAGTATTCTGTACATAAATATAATTACCAATTTATCTTCCATCTAAAAAAAATTACAAACTTGAGGGATTCATGCCTAGCTATTTTTATATAATTAATCTGGACTAAAGCCCGGGGACTTTTAATTTTCTAAAGTCTTTTTGAGTGGTTCTGATGTGCTATAAGAATTCAGAAATAATGATCAGTAGACAATTTTAATAGTTGGAAAAGCAGATATTTTAATGGGAAATAAATCATGGATCTAACTGTAAACATAAAACTCTAAGAAAATCTTTAGGGTTGGACACATCATTCTTAGGCTGGATAACAAGAGAGATCATTCTATAAGATTCAGATGTGGTCATTTAGTTTATAGCAAAATTAAAAATTCTCACTCCTGAGAAGAGCTTGATAAAAGAACTGAAAGACAAGCTATGGTCTGGAAGAAAAGATTGGCACACCACCTATCTAACAAAAGGAACAGCATATATAATATATAAAGAATTATCAACATCAAAGTTAATGTCAAATAGATTAGGAAAGAGAATAGAAGATTAATAATAGACAGTGTGACAATGGAGAGACATTTCATTGATATGATATATAGAGTAAGCTCATGACAGCACATTTGATAGCATTAGACACTAGAGAAATAAGGCCACAATAAGATCACTCTGTATGTACCAAAATAATGTGTATGTGTGTGTGATAGAGAAAGAGAGCGGGTAGAGGCAGGGAGAAAGGGAGGGTAAGGGAGGGAGGGAGGGAAAGAGGGAGGGAGGGAGAAGTGTACCATTTGCTGGAGGGGATGCAGAGAAACTGAATTGTTGTTGGGAATTTTACATGGTTTATCCACTGTGAGAATGGGTAATATTCTGACAGTTTATTTTAAAAACTAGATAGACAACTAACACTCACCTAATGATTACATTGCAGATATGTATCCTAAAGAACTAAAAACAGCCAGTTACTGGAATATATTCTACATATTTATGGTCTATTTCCATGCAATATCTCCAAAATGGAAACCACGCAGATATACTTCAGATCTGAGTAAACTCTCCATGGTTCCATGAAATAATACCATGAAATAAATGTTATGAGGAGACAACAGCAATAAAAAATAAAAAAAAAAACATGCATATGCATGACTACAGAGTGAAATCATGATAGCTGGAAAAATCCATTATAAAAAGTTATATATGGTTTCACTTTTATAGCATTCTTGAAATGATGCAGTGAGAGAAATGGTTAGGATATCCATGGTTATCAAGGGTGAAGTGGAGAATGGAGTAGAGGGGGTAAGTAGGGAAGCTATGAGGCGAGAGCATGTCAGTACCTAGGGTGATGGGAAGGTTTTGCTCTTTCTTTTGAAATATTATATTCTTGGCAAAATGTTTCCAGTTGTGGGAACTGGAAGGATTGTGGGATAATATCTGCTGTAACTGGCTCCTGCATGGGAACCAACAGTCATTCTGAAATTAAAATGTTAACTAAGGACTGAGGAGATAGCTTAGTAGGTAAAATCCCTGCCAGAGAAGTATGAGGCTCCCCATCATCTATATAATAAGCAAGGCTTTGTCATGCATGGCTGTGACCCCAATGCTGGGGGCCAGGAGATGGAAACAAGTGAATCTCTAGAATTCATTGGTCAGTCTAGCCAATCAGTCAATTCCAGGCCCACCAATAGGCCTTGTCTCAAACAAACAAACAAAAAAAAAATCAACCAACTAAACAACAAAACCAGGTTGAATAGCAATTGGGAAAACACTCAGTGAAGACCTGTGGCCTCCACAGGATCATATAAACATAGGTAGCCATGTGCACTTATATACACACCCACACAAACATTTACATAAACCACATAGGCAGGTAGGGAGGCATGCATGTAGGCATGCACACACACAAATCAAATTTAGAATGTATTGTTTTATGGGTTTGTAGGGTCATATAATGCTCATTGTAATTGTTTTTATTTTTGACAGTTTATTATATACAATGTATTATAATTGTATGCACCCCTGTTATCTTCTGTTGCCCAATTCTTTTTTTAAATTTTTATTTATTTTTATTTTATGGTATTTTTATTTTATAATTAATTTAATTTCATATATCAGTCACATATTCCCCTGTCCACCCTCCTCCCACCTCCCAGCCCTCCCCCCAATCCACCCCCCACTCCCACCTCCTCCAAGGCAAAGTCTCCCCTGGGGACTCAGCCCAGCCTGGCAGACTCAGCCAAGGCAGGTCCAGTCCCCTCCTCCCTACACCAAGGCTGAGCAAAGTGTCCCAGCATAGGCCCCAAGCTACAAAAAGCCAACCCATGCACCAAGGACAGGTCCTGGCTCCACTGCCTGGGAGCTTCTCAAGCAGTTCAAGCTAATCAACTCTCTCACTTACCCAGAGTGCCTGGTCCAGTTCCATGGGGGCTCCTCAGCCATTGGTTCATAGTTCATGCATTTCCATTAGTTTGGCTATTTGTTCCTGTGCTTCCTCCAACCATGGTCTCAACATCTCTCGCTCATACAATCCCTCCTCTCTTTCATCAGTTTGACTCCCGGTACTCATAAGTGGAAACTAGATGTATAATGCAAAGGATAACCAGACTGCAACTCACAGCTCCAGGGAAGCTACCTAGTAAAGAGGACCCTAAGAAAGACACAGGGATTGCCCAATGACAGAGAAATAGATGAGATCTACATGAGCAAACTGGGGGTGGAGGGGTAATGGAGGGCAAGGGTTGGGGGAAAGAGAGCTTAGGGGAGAGGGAGGTCCCAGCTGAATCAGGAGCAGAGTGGAAAAATGGAGAGGGAGATACCATGATGAATGAAGACCCCAGGGGAATAGGAAGAAGCAGAGTGCTAGAGAGGTCCCCAGAAATCCACAAAGATAGCTCCACTGGAGACTACTGGCAATGGTTGAGAGAGTGTCTGAGCTGAACTGCTCTGGTGATTGGATGGCCAAACATCCTGGCTGTCATGATAGAACTCTCATCCAGTGTCTGATAGAAGCAGATGCAGAGATCCATGGCCAAGCCTAATTCTTTTTCATCAGAATCTTTTCTTCTTCCCACCTCATATCCCAGTGGCTGCACAATTAGACCCCTAAGCAATCTTTAGTAGTTATTAGTGCCTTAGGATAGGATGGAGCACCATGGGTCCCTCCTCTATGCATGGTAGAAAGTTAGAGGGCCCAATACAATGCAGACATCTACAACTGCTGGACATCCATGGTTGCAATAACTATGACATAGCTGAGTGAGGTTTCCTGCTACATAGTCAAATCAGTTTGTCCAGATATAAAATCTATGCATTATATGGCACCTCTGCACAAAGGAGATTTATTGCCCCGAGCTATAAGTCTTGCAACAGTCTATGACTTTGAATATAAATATTTAGAAGGTGGTTTGACAACATATTTACAATAGTAGTATGTTCTATACTTTGTGTCCATGGTCTTTGTAGCCATGGGCTTTTGTGTATATTTGTAGTATCAAGTCTATTCACTCCCATTTGCATGCCACAAGTACAATCACCAAGTGCATGGTTAACCCCAAAATAACTGTGCCATTATCACACTAGTAGGCATATTTTGCCCAGTAGGTTGGCTTTGTATATATGTTACTTGATCTATAGCTGGTTGAGACAATTGGTGAGTTTTCTTCCCCAGCAGCCTCTATAGCACCTCTCAAGTGCTAACTAGCAGAAGAAGAGTTTCCAGCTTGGGTCTATGTTGATTTGTTGATGGCCTATATTTTTCTTCTCACAGTTTTGTTTCTTTTTCATGGATTAGAAACTCAGCCATGGCTTAGGTAGATCTTGTAAGAAGCTGCCATCAAATTGTCAGCCAGAGACCAGTGGTGGTATGACATGTATTCATCCCAGCACTTGAAAAGCTGATGCCAGCCTGAGCTATATAGCAAGACCCTGTCTCAAAGCCAGTGGGAAGCAGGCGTGAGTTTTATTCTGACAAAAATCTGTTTGCAGACTCGTGCAGTCACATCAACATGAGCTTGTTATGGATTGATACTCAGCTCTTCAATTTCTTTCTGTCAGCCTCAGGACCTTTCTGCATGGTTTTTCCCAACATGATCACTTGCTTAACTAACACTAGCATGCTCAAGGGGTTTTCCAGCTAGACATATGTCATAATCTTTTCAAGTATAATTCTGGAGGTGACTGACCATCACCATTGTTGGATTCTAGTAATTAGCAGTCAATCACATCTTTTCAAACTTGGAAAGGGATTGCACAGGCACTTGAATATTCCAAGACAGGGATAAGTGGGGCTCTTAAAATGCTCCCATATGTGTTTGTACACATTCCTTTCAGAGGTGCTTTGTTGAATTGACACTTAATTGGGCTTTAAAATACTTGGGTTTTATTTAATTGTGAATGTGTTTACTCCTATTCAGATACTTGGCAGTTGTACAATATTATTTAAAGAATTATAAGCTAAATTCTATGTCTGTAATAGATCTTAGAGCTAAAGGTTATCCGAACATCTGTACCACAGGAAATATGATGTATTCAAGAAGAGTAGAAGGTACTGTATCATGATTACATCATCTATTTTTGGACTATACACTAAGTCTTTTAGTTCCATAAAGAACTGGTTATATTGCTATGGTTATAAATTAGTTACATAAAGAAGTTCATGTAACAGCCTAAAACATGACATAATTTGGAAAAAATACTGTACTTTGAAGATTTTTTTCTAACATCAGCTTATTTATATTACAAATTACCTTTTCAGAACACTTCTCAATTCCTCTGAAAATGTTAAAAATGCTCTAGAATTAGAAAAGCATTTCACATATCATTTTCTGTTAGTTGATCTGTTCAAGTCCTGGGTGACCTACTGAGAGTATATTCAAGGTACAATTAATCATTAGAAACAAATTTTGGATATTTATGGGTGTTTGCATAATTCATTCATTTTTTTACACCCTTGAAGGTAGAATATTCACTTGTTAAAAAATTAAGCCCAGGTATTTTTCCTTTTCTTATATATTTGTGCTCCTAGACAGGTTAACCATTCTTCCTTATTATGTCTCTTTTAATATACTGAGACATAATATATGGCTGTTAATTCCATTCATTTTGCTGTGCTGCAGAATGTCAGAGTTCATTTCTTCTATCAAAACATAACACGGACAGTGTTACAAATTTGCCTAACACCTGTGGACAGGGTCCATGTGTTCCAGTTTATAGTCTTTGTTGTGTGAAAGCCAGCACGTAACAATTTCCCTTCCTTAGTCCTTTCAGCTCTCATTTTCCCATTACTATTAGTCGGGATTTCTTTGGTAGCCTACGTTATATTTTTCTGTGTAATGCTCTGTGTGCCAATTAGACTATTGTTTTGCAGCTGTTGAGTGGAGGATTCTCTGGGTATCTGCTTGATCTAGGATCCAGTTTAACTTTGTCTGTGGTGGGAGATGGCACCTACTGAGGATTGAACCTCGGGTTTCACATGTTCTATCCCTGAGGTCCTCGGGTATCTTGTTTGTTTGTTATTATTTATTCTTTCACATTTTTGAAATAAGGTCTTACTAAGTTTTCTAGTCTGGCCTTGAACTTGCTCTGTAGACCAGGTAGGCTTTCTCCTGTGCTCTCTACCCAAGTAGCCTGGATTATGCGCTTGTGCCACTAGGCACGGCTTTGCCTTTGATTTTCATGCCTGAATAATGTGCCTATTACCGAAAATGGGTGCTAAGGTCCCCTGCTATTACTGATTGCAGTCTGTCTCTCTCTTTAAATATACTACATCTGATCTTAGCCAAAAGGCTAGTATTTCTTGAGTATATTTGTTAATTTCCATGGTGGATGCATACCTATTTATCAGTGTTACTTCCTCTCACTGAATTGACACATTTACCATTTTATAAGCTGATCTCCTTTTAATGATTTTTGACTTAGTCTGTTTTACCTGGTGAGTGTGTGTGTGTGTGTGTGTGTGTGTGTGTGTGTGTGTGAGAGAGAGAGAGAGAGAGAGAGAGAGAGAGAGAGGACTCCTGCTTTCCTTTTTATTTCATTATAACACATATGTTTCCCCACTCTTTTACCCTTAGTTAGTGACAAATGGGTTTATTTATATTGAAATGTCTAAATTTTTTAATCTACTGAATCATTTTTTCTTTTAATTGGAGAATTTAATCTATTTACATTTATGGGGCTTCCTGGCAGTTAATGTCTTATTACTACCCTTTGGCTACTCATCTCCCCTCCACAAAGGTACTTGTAGTCTCCTTTCTCTCAAGCATTCTCTGGTTTCTTGTTTATTATTTTTGATGTGGATATTACATTTTATTTTATTTTTGCCTCATGGCGACCATGAGACTTAGAAAAACATGCTTTGATTATATAAAACTATTTTGAAATGGCAGCGATTTAACTCTGTCTGTAAAGATAACAAAGCAGAAACTGAAAAAAAAAAAGTGAGAATGAATGCTACTATTAAAACAAGAACGAGAAATGAAAATGAAAACCACCACAACAAACCCCTAAGGTTGCCTCTCTTCTTTCCTTGTGTTTGGATCTTGATGCCCCATTTTATGTCTCTTTATAGTCTGTCTCTTCCAACACAATAATATGGTTATTGTCTTATCCTTTCAGGTCTCATGTTCAACAGATAGAATGATTGCTATATCATGGAGAGCATGTCAGGTGTTTTGAAATTGTCTGCACGGTCATTCTTTCCAGTCAGTTTTCTATCTTCCCATGCTTTTACCTCACTCTTTAACATATAGGGTTTTGTTGTTGTAGTTGTTTAAGAGCTTTCTTTAGTTTTTGTTTGTTTGTTTGTTTGTTTGTTTTTTTGTTTTTGAGGGTGGGTCTCTGTTTTAGGGATTTTGGAATGGCTTCATCTTTCATTTCTGAAGAATATCATTGCTGGTTTCAGAATTCTTAGTTGTATTTTTTTTCAGTCTTCTGAAAACCTCATTCTATGGAACACAATGACACACCCCTAGGAATAATTTGTTTCTTTTCTCTCTGTGTTCTTTATATTTTTTTCTCTCTATGTTCTTCAAGAGCCTCCTTATAAGATGTCTAAGACTGACTTGGTTTGATTGGATCTGGTAGGTAGCCTTCCTGAAGCAGAATGCTTCTCAAGGGCAGGTGAAAGTTTCTGCTGTTATCACTTGTATTATGGTTTTAGCCCTTTGGCTTTTTCAAGCACTTTTACACCAATAACCCAAATAGTCGCTCTTCTGATGCTGTCCTTAAAATAGCATACAGTTTTTACTACTTTTAAAAACACATGAGTCTGCATGAGTATATGTGCACGATGTGAATGCTGGTACCTGCAGAGGCTGGAAGACTGTGTAAAACCCCTGGAATTAGACTATAGGCAGTTTGTGGCCTACCATGTTGGGCCTTGGACCTGAATTGTGGTCCCCTACAAAAGCAGTATGTGCTGTTAACCAAGTCATCTTCCAGCCCCCTTCCTCCTCCACCTCCACCACTTTCTTCTCCTTCTCCTCCTTCTTCTTCTATTTTTTGAGACACGGTTTCTCTATGTAGCCCTGACTGTCCTGAAACTTGATTTGTAGACCAGGCTGGCCTCAAACTCACAGAGATCTGCCATCCTCTGCCTCCTGAGTGCTAGTATTAAAGGCATGCACCACCACCGACCAGCTAAAGATAGATGTATTTATTTATGTATGTATGTATGTATGTATGTATGTATGCATGTTTGTATGTTGGGTCTTTGAGACAGGATTTCCCTGTCTACTCCTAGCTGTTCTGGAACTGGGAGATGCCCCCTGCTTCTGCCTCCCAAGATCCCTGGGATTAATGGTATGTGCTACCACCCTTAATCACATCCTTAAGTGTCGGATTAAAGCTACCACCTCTGGGCCCTTCCTGTCATTTCTCCTCCCCTGACAGTATATTTCTAGGCTCCCACCTTCAAGCTGGCTGATTCTCTCATCTAGTCTGCTCTGTGTTTGTCTTCTTTTATGCTTCTAATGTCACTTAATATATTTTAAGGACAAAAGATTTATAAATCTGAAGAGAAATTAGACTCGCTGAATATATGAAACACCAAGATTTCTCTTTAATATATTTTAATTATATCAATATCTCTATATTCCTATGATAATCTTCCGAGTACTTTGTTTGGTATTACTTTTTCCTGAAGTTCAATGTTATTACCTTAAAATATCCACTTTCAATCCTTTGTCTATAACTTCACACTTGCCAACTTTTTTTTTTTGTAATCAGTTTCTGACACTTTTTCTTGTCTGTTGGGAAGTATTTTTATGTCTGACATATGCAAGTGAGGAGTTAGGCATTTGCTACCTCCTCTCTAATCTGTTTTGACTTTGCTTTTCTTTCTAGGCTTTGAAGACCTACTACTTATATTCTCTATGCTGGTGGTAACTTTTGCTATCTTACCACCAGAAGGACCATGAAGTTCAGCATTGCCTCAAGTCTGTGTTGTGTTTTGTCATCTTTTAGTTGCTTGAGGGTGCCCTAGGTTACAGTTTCTTACAAATATGTAGTTGGCACTTTGCTTGAATGTACTAGGAAAGCAGCCCTCTGACAAAGGCAGTCAGTCCATCCCACAAGCCTTCTCTACCTGGAAGAAGAGAAGCTTCAGATGACCAGTCCAGGGTCACTGATCTGTGGACAAACAGTAGGATCCTTTCCATGATTGGGCCTCCTCGTGGAAGGCCTGGCTCTATCCTCCAGGTATTATTTTGAATTCTCCCCTTGGCAAACAGTGACACAGTGTTGTGCTGCCCGTTGAAGGGAAGATGACTGGGTATATCTGTGATCAGAAATGCTGAGGGAACTGAAACACGCAGTTTGGGGGTGGGGTAGATAGAGGTCTAGAGTGGCCTGATGTCATTTTATCCAAGCAGTCCAACATCATTATACACAGTTGCAGATACTTGTGGCAAAATAGATGTCCTTCCCACTGCTGTCTGTCACAAGAAGGCTTCTGAAGCATTGTCTGTTGACCTTGGCCTGGGGTTGAAGTCATAATTAGCCTCTCCGTGTTTGGTTTGATCAGCCTGGAACAGAGTTCCAAGGCCATGTTGTGGGTTTACTTCCTAGCCAATGTCTCAGGAGATGGGTGAGTTTTCAGCACTATGTACTCAAGGTTATGATAGAGATAGAAGGCAATTCCTTGGTTTTCAGGTCAAGGTCCAGAATCTCTATGTGTTGGCATGGGCCAGGGAGTAGGGGCTGTGGGGCCTTTCCTGGTACTGGGTTTTACTGGTAATGGATTATAATTATGTGGCTTAAACTTACTCCACATTCTCCAAAAAGTCACCTTTCTACAGAGCCTTGCTTGAACTTGGGGAAGGAGATAACACCCAAATTCTTCCCCCTGCCTTCCTCTATGTATCTTTTATTATTATGCTAGAAAACAAACAAACAAACAGATGTTATGATCTTTCAGTTGGCTACCTTAGCTCTTGGGAAAACAGATATTTGCATGACTAACTATTCAATGTGTAATTTCTGGGCAGAGGTGACCACCACTGCCAGGACTCACTCCCCATCATGTAGTTTTGCCTCCCAAGGATCTGATCTCTAAGTGCTCTGGAAATATAGATCATCTCTTAAGTGATAAGAATAACAGCTGTCACCAACACATGGCACAATAAACTATCTGGATAGCTGCAATTTCTGTACGATCATTTTTAGGAGGGCAGGAATCCACAGTTCCTTTGACCTTCACCCTCCTCCATAAAACTAAGTTCTTCTTCCTGTAGGCTATTTGGAGACCTTTTCTTATCCTCTGCTGACTCACTCCCCATATGGCCCTGCATCTGTGTGCTGCCTGACAGCTACCATGAAGCTGCCCAGGCTGCTATGCTCTGCATTTCTCCTCCCATCATCACCCTGTACCACTACCTCCCATCATCACCCTGTACCACTACCTCCCATCATCACCCTGTACCACTGCCTCCCATCACCCTGTATCATTGCCTTCCATTATCACCCGGTATCACTGCCTCCCATCACCCTGTACCACTGCCTCCCATCATCACCCTGTACCACTGCCTCCCATCATCACCCTGTACCACTGCCTCCCATCACCCTGTATCATTGCCTTCCATTATCACCCTGTACCACTGCCTCCCATCACCCTGTACCACTGCCTCCCATCACCCTGTACCACTGCCTCCCATCATCACCCTGTACCACTGCCTCCCATCATCACCCTGTACCACTGCCTCCCATCATCACCCTGTACCACTGCCTCCCATCATCACCCTGTACCACTGCCTCCCATCATCACCCTGTACCACTAGAACAAAACCACCTATGTATTCTACCGTCTACTAAAACCAGAGCATTTTAAATATTCAGGGTTAAAATTTTTTAGGATTTAATTTTAGTGGCATAGATGTTTTTAGCACTGTGCTAACAAAAAGGACAAAGTTTCTTAACTACTTTTTTGCTGGAAGGTTAATGATCCATTGATTGGAAGTATTCTGTTCTACTTCTTCTAATGACTGACCTCTGTGCCTTCTCCATTTCTGTGGTCTTCTCCAACCCCACAAGATGAGCCAACCACAACACCTGCCTCCTGCAGTAGTCTGGGGGATGCTCCCACAGGTTTTTCTTTATTATTCATAGCTCCCTGGTCTTCCTGGACCAAGAGGAGTTTGTGAGTACAGTGGATTACAGGGAGAAGGTCAAATAAGAAAATGTGTTGCATTAAACTTGCTAATGAACTATTATTACTCTAAAGGAGGGAGGGAAGCAAGTCAAGGATAGAGCAATGCTATGTGAGAGAGACTTTACTGGCCATTACTAGAAAGTGAGCACTGGTCGGGGAAATTAAAATTGCCTGGAAGAGGTAGAAAATGGAATCTCAGAATGGAAGGCTGTGCTGATGTATTAGGCTAAAGCCAAAGGAGACACTATACTTTGGACTTTTTACCTCCCGGGCTATAAGCTAATGAATTTGCATTACCTTCAACATTAACTCTGTAGTCATTTGTTACAGCAGCAATAGAAAACAGAACACCTCTTTTAATTTCTATTCTCTTGTTTCACTGTTCCCATGTGATGATTATTATGCTCGTTGTTGGCACCTGCTAGGACAGACCTGCCTACCCCTTGCCTTTCACACATCTCAGCAGCAAATTTTGCCATTTTGTTTCATTTCACTGCTTATTATTATATATGTTTATATATATATATATATATATATATATATATATATATATATATATATATATATAATTTGGGTTTCTAAAGCTTAGTGGGTTCAAGTGATTCCCCAGAATGCCCTGGTGTCATGCCTTCTGCTTTCCTTTGTCTTCAATAAAGTATAGACACTCGAATGACAGAGAAAATAGGACTTAAAAAAAAATAAAATGAGCCTTGAAATCTGAAGGAAGTGAAGTGAAAATGCTGTGGGTGTTTTGTAGTTTGAAGTTATCTGGATAAACGGAGAGGGTGTGAGGACAAGATACAGCTAAAGGACCAGCACACAAGGGGCTCGAAGTTGAAGATTACTGGAACAGAGCAGGTCAGGAGAGCAGTGAAGGGAGATGAGATTGGGGCTGTCCAGTAATTGAGTCATAAAGGGGTATAATTGTCCTAGTAGAGAATTTGGATTGTTATCCTTATGATTTTGAATGAAACAAATATCTTGGAAGGATCTTTAGCTGAAGAGGAACAACCGTGAGCTTGGGAAGTAAATGGGTAGGCAACATGGTGAATAGGATTATGCAGCAACCCTATGGTCCAGGAAATGATTGGAGATACTATTTAGTTTGCTAGGTGAGGGATAACAGAAGCTATGTATAATGTTGGCCCTTGGAGAAGGAAGAGTGAAGCAAATTTGAAATATATCAAGAAAATAGAATAATAATATTAACTATGGGAAAAATATATATAAAGACTTCTGCAGTCTGGAACAGCAAGATTCCTAGCGACAGTGCTCAGTCATCTGAGGAGTACCATGCATTTGAGACTGAGTTGATTGTCTCGGGTGTGGGTTCAGTTTTAATGATTGCATCGTTCAGTCAGAATGGCAAGGCGCTGTTATTTCCTCCTGTGTTCCTGTCGGACATCTGCCACCGGTTTTCAGGACCTACTTCTTGAAACTGATAAATGATCTCAGCCTTCTGTTGGCTTCTGTTATCCCAGCCTCTGCCAAGCAATCTGTGGTCATACATAGACCTCCTCCATTAATTTAAGTCCACTTAAAGGGTTTGCTAGAAAATGAACAGAATAAATATGAAAGCCTCAAAGGCCGGGAAAATATGTGGAGATGATATTTTATGGAATAGCAGCAAGAGCAAGAGTTTAGGAAATGGCAGAAAAGCTAATGTAATAAAGAATGACACCAAGTAGCCCAAGAGAGGTCAGTGTGACATTTAGGACAATTGGCACAAAAGGTTTCATTGACTGCTTCAATATTACAGCTTTACCACAACAGAGAGGTGAGAGAGAATGGTGACATTGGATCAATGGAGATAGGACCTTCCGATCTCAATCTGCTGTTCATGCCCTGAACTGAGTGGTGCCATTGTTTCCACACAAAAGCTTTAGAACTGTAATTGGGTTTGTCTATTGTTGAAGGTTTGTTCATTAGTATCAATTGAGGATTTCTAGTACTGTGCTAAGCATGACGACAAAATTAAGCAAAACCAAGTTGGGGTTTCTGTCTTCACAGCGGATATATCTATTAGGAAAAGCAATAATCACCTGTACAAGAAACTATTAAAGGTACAGAGGGTAAATAAGAGCCATTGTCTATGTGAGCAACAGTTACCTTGTACCTAGGAACTCCATCAAGGCTAGTTAGATGCATCTGTGATATTTGGCTTCAGTATGACAATTCTAGAAAGCCAAAACTGTTTTCTTCATAGAAATGCTACACATTGCTCATGAAGGATAATAGCCAACATGTAAAAATATCCCTTGATGTTTCCTAAAAGTGAAGATGGTCTGCCATTTGGCTAAAACCAGTCAAGTATCAAAAAATGCCCAGCTACCAATTAATGATAATTACATCAATAGTGAGGAATTTTTGTATTCTTTAAGAATATTGAACAATAAATGGGAGCATACACTTAAGCAAGTGTGATCTTAAATGTGATTTGGGGACTATTGAAAACCTCCCTGTGTAAACAGCCCCTGGAATAATGACTTCCTGCAAGGGGAAATGAAAGATATTTTTAAAGTCTAGGAAAGCCTGTCTGGCATGTTAGTCTCTGCTCCACAGAGCAAATCCCTCGAATGCCTTAGAAAAGATTGATTTTTGATGTAAAGGCACATTTAATCATAGCTTTGGAAGTTTGAAAAGTGTCTGTGAAGGTTTGCCTCTCAGTGGATTGGAAATCTATTAGTGAATAGCCAAGAGGTCACTGGATAGGAGGCATAAGACTTTTCAAGGGTTCTGATGCAAAATTTGATGGGACATACCAGGGCACTGCATTTCTAAAAGCATAACAGTGAAGCTTTTCCAACAGAAATGAGAACAACAGATACAACCCAGTGAGCTCACTGGGGCTACCCCAATTCTTTGCATTGTTGAATAATGGTAAGCAATGTTGTCACTCTTCTAAGCAGTTCAGAAAAAAAAAATGTAGAGGTTACATCATTGACAGTGATATTGAGTAATTCCGTATTTGCCTAAAACAGAAGTTCTGTGGGTTGTCAATGCTTTGGGAACTCTAAGAACCCTTTCACAGGGTTTACCTATGACCATCACAGAGCAGATATGTACATTACACTTCATAACAGTAGAAAATGACAGTTATGAAATAGCCATGAAAATAACTTTATGATTGAGGGTCACTACAACACGAGGAACTGTATTAAAGGGTTGCAGCACTGGAAGGTTGAGAACCACTGCCTTAAAACCCATTTTGAAGTTCTTTACCTGTGTGTCAAGAAATGTTTCATTTTTTTTTTCTTTTCACACCATTTTTCACCTATTTCTATACTCTCTCTTGCTATAACCCATAGTCTGGCTTTGTGTCTGAGACTATCTACCATCCAATCATTCACACTCATTGTTTGTAGTTTTCTTTAGGAGAACAAGAACACAAGCCAGAAAATATGTATTTCCACTGTCCTTGCAACTGTTGCTTTCTTTATTTTCCTCACGCGTGTCATGTGACTAAGTTCCAGCCTGTTCCATGTCTGTCTTGGTTGCTGTGGAATATCTTTCTGTATGCTGTGAATGTGTGTTGCTCTGGTTGGTTGATAAATAAAATGCTGACTGGCCATTAGCCAGGGAGGAAGTACAGGTGGGATAAGCAGACAAGGAGAATTCTGGGAAGAGGATGGCTGAGTCAGGAGTTGCAAGCAAGATACAGAGGAAGCAAGATGACAAGGCAGAACTGAAAAAAGGTACCAAGCCACGTGGCTAAACATAGATAAGAATTATGGGTTAATTTATGTGTAAGAGCTAGCCAGTAATGAGCCTGAGCTAATGGCCAATCAGTTCTAAATAATATTAAGGCTCTGAGTGATTATTTTATTGGTGGCTGCAGGTCCATAGGGGCCATGTGGGACCCAAGAAACATTAGTCTACACTTGGTGGCTAGCCTTAAGATTCCCCTTTCATGTAGACTAGTCCATGAATGAGCTAATGAAAGGGGAATTTGGATTATTTGCATGATGGAAGAATGTCATTGGGTGACAGAGTTTAAAAGTGGAAAAGATTGGGTTTTGGGTTACTTTATGGAACACAGGTGCTACCGCTACTTGCCCATCTGTGGGCTGTGAGATTAGGGAGTGTTGTGTCTGTTTGAATGCCTGTATTTGCAAATGCAGATTTGCCAACCTAGTTAACACTTTTTAAATCTCTGAGAACATATTCCCTCACCCACAGATTATCCTTTCCTTCCCTTACCTTCTCCTCTCTTCTCCCCTTTTCTCATTCTATTCTTTTCTTTCTCTAACCTATATATTTTTATCATCTCTATACTCAAAGAAATCACACACTGAAATCCTCTCTCTATGTAAAATCTCTGCCTACAAACCATTTTACATATCCAACTCTCTTCTAAGAACTATACTTATACACTGAGTTGCTTCTCCAAATTACCTTCTTCCAGGAAGCACTCACCAATACCACATTGCAAGGAAAAGTCAAATGAGATGAAATAAACCTCTCAGAAGAAGATGGCAGACTGGAAAAAAAAATAAACCTAGTGTTGTGGTAAATACAGTAAACAATTGAACTGCTTTAAAAAATTAGTGGAATAAATGTGACATTAATTCTAGAGGACTGAGAACATAGGGAAAGAAAAGAGAAACAAGTTATACCTGTTCTGTGCTATTGTTCAATCGTAGAATAATTCCCTTTGATCTCCTTTGCTTCTTCAGAATATCTTATTTATTTCTTTGTTTATTATTTTCACACATACGTGTGATGCACGTGTACATGAAGGCATATATTCACATGTGTGAGTGAGGGTGTGTGTGTGTTATGGCAAGTGTACGCAGATCAGAGAATAATCTCTGGTGTTGGCTCTCTTACCTTCCATCCTGTTTGAGACAGGATCACTGTTGTGTTTCTGCTGCCTAGGCCAGGTGAGCAGGCCTGAGAGCTCCATATATTCTCCTGTCACTGCCTCCCATCATCACCCTGTACCACTGCCTCCCATCATCACCCTGTACCACTGCCCCCATCACCCTGTACCACTCCCTCCCATCATCAACATGTACCACTGCCTCCCATCACCTTTTGTGGAGCTTTGATTCTGGATGCTCATTTTACATATTCAGCCCTTACATGGGCTTCAGGGGGGTGTTTAAAACAGGTATTATGCTTGTGTAGCAAGCTCTTTTGCCTGCTGAGCCTTCTACCCAGCTCTCCTCATTATAACTCTGTAACTCCATTCCTATTTCCTGGGTCTTTCTACAGCTTTGATTTCCTACCTATGACATTGTTTGTTGCCTCCCTGTAAAAACTGGAAAAAGTACAATCAGATTGGCCTTTTTCTATTTTGCCTTCTACACCTGCACTTTTTGAAACTTGAGTATTTTCTTCATTTCCTTTCCGTTAAAGAGACATCTCCAATTTGAGTGCTGCCATCCACATCTACCACCATAGTTCAGTCCTGGTCCATACCCTTGAGTAGTTTTCCCTCTCTCACCTGAAGGCAACTTGCCAACACTAATAAATCCATGTCTTCTTGTACCAAACACAGTTCCTGTTTCTCCTGTGACTGCTTTCTCACACTCTCTGCAGCCACCTCTTTTTCATTACTGAACTTTACATAAGAGCCTCCATTTGCTGCTGCTTTCCTGTTCACTCTTTCTAGGAGAAAATGGTTTGTCTATTTAGTCATTTTCTTGTTTGCACACTTTTTCATGTGAGCATGAACCCAAGGTACTGGACCAAGGTAGGCAAACACCATACCACAGAGCAATAGGGTTAGCCCCTAATTTTGATTTTTAAAATTCTATTTTTAGTTAAATATAATTTCAACCCCCAACTGTGCACATGTCCCTGTGGCACTCTATCAAATTCATGGTCTCTTTTTCTTTAATTTATTATTGTTTTACACACACACACACACACACACACACACACACACACACACACACACACGCATGCCCACATACCAGTACATAAGAACAGCCTACTGAGTTTATTTAGTGTGTATGTTTTAAGGACAGACCAGTTGGTACTAGAAACAAATATGGGAGCAGACCAATTGGTATTAGAAATGGGCTCGTCTCTGGGGAAGAGTAATCCTCACTCTCTCAGTAGTCATTACATCCCTGTATCTCTTCATTTAGACATGGGACCCTATGAGATTTCCACCAACCATCTTGCCATGTCAACTGATAATGGAATTTTCCATGTCTTGTTTAGGTAGCCATGTTGTTGACATTTCTCATGGATAGCTTCGGACGTAGCTAGAAGATACAGTCTCGCAGCAGACTTTATGGTCTCCTGACTCTTACAGTTGCTTGTTGATCCTTTCCTGTGCTCTTCCCTGAGCCTTAGGTTTACAGGGTTGTGTCGTAGATGTATCGTCTGGGGCTAGGCACCCCATGTTGAGTATCTTTTTCTGCATTTAGACTAGTTAGATCTTTCTGTAATGGTCCCTGTCTACTGGAAAGAGAAGCTTCTTTGATGCATGTTGAGAACTACACTAACCTGTGGGGATAAGTATTGAAAATACAGCTAAGCACCATATTGGCTTGGTAAAGGGGACAATAGTAAGTTCTCACTCTTAAATAAAGCCACATGATGGGCCACCTTTCTGAATATTCTCTCTCAAAATCACAAGTGGTATCTTAGTTACTGTTCTGTTTCTGTGAAGAGGCTCCATCACCAAGGCAGCTTGTTAAAACAGAGAAAAAAAAAAGCTTTTAATTGAGGGGCTTGTTTACAGTTTCAGATGGCCCACGATCATCCTGGTGGAAGCATAGCACAGGTCCACAGTCACGGTACTGGGGTAGTAGCTGAGAACTCAGATCTTATCCACAAGCAAAGGGTAGAAAAAGAGTGAGACTGAGTCAGGCATAGGCTTTTGAAACCACAAAGTCCACCTTCAGTGATATGTCTCTTCTGACAAGGCACATCTGCTAATCTTTCCTAGTCTACCATCTAGGAACCAGGTATTAAAATAGATGAGCTCATGGGGCCATCTTATCCAAGCCACCACAGTGGCCCATTCATCAAGTATTATGGTCTCTATAACCTTCATCTGCCTTAGCCATTCTATAGTTTCCTTCTGTGAGGATTTTTTGGTCCGATTTTCAAAATTTAATTATAATTTCTATGTTTATAGAAGTGATATTTATTGATGATAAATTTTCAAAATGTACTGAATGATATGCATGTGTGTGTGTTTGTGTGTAGGTATGAAATGAAACATTAAAAGATGATCTAGATGAGATTGGGGTAATTTATTTTACTTTCTCTTTTCATATAATCTTTTTTTTTTAAAGATTCACTTTTTGTAATGATTATCATTTTTTTTCTGTATTTTTTTTTTGAGACAAAGTTTCTCTGTGTAACAGTCTTGGCTGTCATGGAACTCTCTCTGTAGACCAGGCTGGCCTCAAACTCAATGAGATCACCTGCCTCTGCCTCCCAAGTGCTGGGATTAAAGGTGTGTCCCACCACTGCCCAGTTATGAAAATATTGAAATTGAAAATATATGTTATTCTAGAAAGTATGCAGTAAATCAATTAATAATTTTACTTAAAAATAGATAATAGTGAATATTAAATTAAGTTTACCAATGCCATTATATTGTCACCAGTTATACTTGCATTGCTAGCAATATTGTATTATCCATTCTGATTTTATCTTTATGTAATATAATATTCTTTTCAATACTTTACAGTTATTATGCTTTTCTTTTATTAGCTATTGATTTGATTTGATTTGAACATTTGATGGATCATATGCTAAATTATAAATTGTTATTATTGGTGCTTTTCTTGATGTTTTAAAATCATATTTGACTATAGATGTTTGCCATATTTTTATTGAAGCTTTTGTCATTAATTTTAAAATTATATTCTTTCACTTACTTCTTTATACACACCCTTAAATAATACTTAGTCTTGTATCTTGAACTAAAAGTAGAATGGTATTCAAGGCCCAGTATATACCAATACAGAACTTGTGGTCTAGTGGGTAAGATAAAAACAACAACAACAGAAAACAGATGGCATGATTACTATTCTTGGTCATCAACTTGACTATATCTGGAATCAACTAGATTCCAGAAATGGAGGGCTCACCTATGTTCTGGCTCTTGAAGCTGGGAGACACAGGCTTTTGATGCAGATCTTGAGGCAGAAAGACACACGTTTAATCTGGGCCACACCTTCTGCTGGGAACCTATATAAGGACAATGGAAGAAGGAAGGTTTCTTCCTTCTTTGCTTTCTTGCCATTGCCTTGTTGGCATATCCATTCCTTCACTGACATTGGAGCCTATTTCTTTAGGGTTCCAACTTATACAAAAGACCAGCTCAGACACCCAGACTCATGGGACTGAGCAACTGCTAGATTCTTGGGCTTTCCATTCACAGCTATCCATTGTTGGCTGTTGACTGCAGGCTGTAATCACACATACATACATGCAATATATATATATATATCCATTCATTCCATAAGTTCTGTGACTCTAGAGAACCCTGACTAATACAGATGTATAAATCACAATTGTAAGTAAAGCAATGGA